>NW_024119407.1:0-16672 GCF_003073215.2 Triticum urartu
GGGTAGGAGATCAAAAACGCTCTTTCTTCTAGGGTTTGGGTGGCCTCGAGAGTTTATCGGGTAGGGTCGGGAGGAGATCGACAACGCTCTTTCTTCTAGGGTTTGGATGGCATTGATGGTTGGTTGGAAGAAATCGATAATGCCCCAGGTACACATTCTTCCTGCATTTGTCCAGATATATACTTTCAGTGTCATCTAAACAGTGCGTGCATGTGTGGTATCCCTTGTTTGTCTGTCCTGAAAGGTTACTAAGAGCAAGCCAATCATTGATGGTTACAAACAACAACGCATGTAGGTCAAATCCCTGCTGGTCTTGCTCATCGCACACACGTACACCTTTTCAATTCCATAGCTGTAAAATTTCTTCAACTAATGGCCTTAGGTAGACATCAACGTCGTTGCCGGGTTGCTTAGGGCCTTGGATGAGAACTGGCATCATAATGAACTTCCGCTTCATGCACATCCAAGGAGGAAGGTTATAGATACATAGAGTCATGGGCCAAGTGCGGTGATTGCTGCCATGCATGCTTAAACAAAACCATACGTTCCTTGCATTACTTACAAAGTCCCCACACTTTCTCTTCATTTTTCTCCACTGTGACCCATCAGCGGGTGCTCTCAACTTGTCTTTCTTACGGTCATCTTTGTGCCATCACATCAACTTGGCATGCTCTTTGTTTCTGAACAAACGTTTCAACCATGGTATTATAGGATCATAACACATCACCTTGGCAGGAACCCTCTTCCTGGGGCACTTGCCCTCAACATCACCAGGGTCATCTCGTCTGATCTTGTACCGCAATGCACCGGATACCGTGCACAACGAATATGATCAAGATATTTATGGCTCCCACATAAATAAGAAGTCGTGCGACAGCTACAAAGTAGGAATTTAATAAAAAATAGAATAAGGATATACAAACAAGAACTAATCCCAGCGAAAAGGCAGAATAAATGGGGTTGGTAAGTAATAGTACTCCTAGACCCCCTAGTAGAAGAACAAATCCCCCAAATAGCATAAGAATCTCATGTATTGGTCCAGGTAAATCCATTATGGATAAAAAGAAATTAATAGTATAAAATGTTTCATGAACTGACTAAAACTAAAGCATTCAAGGAAGGAAAAAAGGATTAGGATATTTTTTGTGTATAAACTGTATAGTTAGAAAATATATTATATCATGAAAATCTAGTCTGATTTAAAATAAGAAAGAACTTCCAATAAGCGGTAGTTTTTCGTTTTTCTTTATAGTTTAATAAAGAATTATTATATTTTTATAACAAAAAGAAAAAATCAAAGTTTAGTAATCAGTAATCGTTCTTGAATTCGAAGAATTTTCTTTGTTTATTTTACATTCAGATGAATTCCTAATTTATTGAATTGTATAATCTCCCATTATGGAGATTGGTAACCGACTTAAAGCATTCAACTCCTAGTCCACACCGCGGCAGAGGATGCAGTCATTAGGGCATGCATGTATCTTCTGCACCTCCAATCCTAGAGGGCATACAACCTTCCTTGGTCCGTACGTACTGTCATGCAATTCGTTATCCTTTGGAAGCTTCTTCTTCAATATTTTCAGTAGCTTCTCAAATCCTTTGTCAGATACACCATTGTTTGCCTTCCACTGCAGCAATTTCAGTGTGGTACTGTTCTTTGTGTTGCCATCTTCGCAATTGGGGTACAAGCCTTTTTTATGATCCTCTAACATGATATCGAACTACAGCTTCTCCTTTTCACTTGCGCATTGTATCTTTGCATCAACAATGACCGGCGAAGATCATCATCGGCCACATCGTCTGGTTCTTCTTGATCTTCAGCTTCCCCCGTTGCAGCATCACCGTATTCTGGGGGCACATAGTTGTCATCAGCCTCTTCTTCTTCGTTATCTTCCATCATAACCCTTCTTTCTCCTTGCTTGGTCCAAACATTATATTGTGGACTGAAACCCTTATGAAGCAGGTGAGTGTGAAGGATTTTCCAGTCAGAGTAAGACTTCGTATTCCCACATATAGGGCATGGACAACACATAAAACCATTATGCTTGTTTGCCTCGGCCACTTCGAGGAAATTATGCACGCCCTTAATGTACTCGGAGGTGCGTCTGTTACCGTACATCCATTGTCGGTTCATCTGCGTGCATTATATATAATTAAGTATGTCAAAAACCATTACAGAACATCATGAATACAGAAGTGACCAGAGTAAGAGAATTTCATCATCACATTAAAACCAAATTACATACACAGTTCTCATTCAACAACATATAGCTCTCCAGAGCATCTAATTAAACCATACATTGAAACTATGTAAAACATTTCAATGCAACAACAAATGCGATCATAATCGCAGCTAAGGTAACAATTGATCCAACGACATAATGATAACAAGCCTCAGTATGAATGGCATATTTTTTAATCTTCCTAATCTTCAATGGCATTGCATCGATCTTGATCTTGTGATCATCGATGATTTCCGCAACATGCAACTACAATAGCATCTTCTCCTCCTCAATTTTTTCTTCAATTAATTGTTTTATTCTTCAAATAAATTTAACCTCTCGACAATAGGGTCGGTTGGAATTACCGGTTCACATACCTCCCACATAAAAAAATCTATGTCACGTTGGTCGGCATAATTGTCATAAACACTCAATGAAACAAATAGTTATAAAAGACAATATAGACCACATCCGAATCATAGACAGGACGAGGGTTGACGGAGGCGGATACCTAAATCATCGCACTGTATAATAAAAAACAATAATAAATGTAAGAAAATTATACAAGTATCTATCTAAATCATACTAGTAAGAACCTTTTTCTTTTAGAAAGAAGATGAGAACAAGAGGCTCGCCATGGTGGTGCCGGCGAAGAGATCGTCGCGGGCGATCGACGACGGTGAGGACGGGGACGGGACAGGACAGACCGCCAAACCTAGAAATATCTTGAGGAAAATGGAGCTTGGACAAGGAGCTTCGAGAGGAGAAAGCTTAAGTCGGGCTTTTCATCGAACTCCTCATGTGCATAGGAGGTGAGCTAGAGCACCACAAAGCTCTCCCACGGCCAGGCAAAATAACAGAGCGATGGCTCTGCTCGCGGGCAGGGGCGGGGGTATATATAGGCCACTCTTTAGTCCCGGTTGGTGGCTAGAACCAGGACTAAAGGAGGGCATTGGTCCTGGTTGGTGCCACGAACCGGGACCAATGGTTGTGGGCCAGGAGCGAGGCCCACTGGTCCCGGTCCGTGTCTGGAACCAGGACCAAAGGGGTCAGACGAACTAGGACCAATGGCCGACGAGGCCCGGCCAGCGCCCCGGCCTCACGAACCAGGACCGATGCACCCATTGGTCCCGGTTCGTGAGTGAATAGGATTAATGGGCTTTTCAGTCCTGGACCAAAGCCCTGTTTTCTACAAGTGCCTACGGGTTCAGGAATTATGTAGTCATGACCGAGACACCTCTCTGGTCAATAACCAATAGCGGGACCTGGATGCCCATATTGATTTCTACATATTCCACGAAGATCTTTTATCGGTTGAACCTTTATGACAACATACATAATTCCCTTTCTCTGTCGGTATGTTACTTGCCCGAGATTCGATCATCGGTATCTCTATACCTAGTTCAATCTCATTACCAACAAGTCTCTTTACTCATCCCGTAATACATCACCTCGTGACTAACTCCTTATCATTTGCTTGGAAGCTTATGATGTGTATTACCGAGAGGGCCCAGACATACCTTTCCGATATTCGGAGTGACAAATCCTAATCTCGATCTATGCCAACTCAATAAACACCTTTGGAGATACCTGTGGAGCATCTTTATGATCACCCAGTTACACTGTGATGTTTGATAGCACACAAGATATTCCTCCGGTATTCGGGAGTAGCATAATCTCATAGTCGAAGGAATATGTATTTGACATGAAGAAAGCAATAGCAATAAACTGAACGATCATTATGCTAAGCTAACGGATGGGTCTTATCCATCACATCATTCCCCTAATAATGTGATCCCATTATTAAATGACAACACATGTCTATGGTTAGGAAACCTTAACCATCTTTGATCAACGAGCTAGTCTAGTAGAGGCTTACTAGGGACACGGTATTTGTTTATGTATTCACACATGTATTTAGGTTTCCGATCAATACAATTATAGCATGAATAATAAACCTTTATCATGAATAAGGAAATATAAAATAACAACTTTATTATTGCCTCTATGGCATATTTCCTTCACAACCCACTTAGTGAACTTATCAACCACTACTACGGAAAAGCTTATACATAGGATCTTACCACCAGCGAGTTTTAAAATAAGGCGCTGCTGCAATGTAGCAGTAGCGCGCTCCAGCAGTACTCGCTGCTAAAATAAACGTAGCAGTAGCGCGCCTCCTCTAAGCCGCGCTACTACTATAATTCCCACGACCCCGCCGCGAAGCTAGTTCTAGCAGCAATGCGTTAAGTCAGACCGCGCTACTGCTAGGTAGTTTAGCAGTAGCGCCTTTGCCTTTACAGCGCTACTGCTAAAACTAGCTATCTCCCACCCCCACGCTCTCCTCTATCCGATCCACACTCACACTCACACTCACTCCCCCTCAACCCCCGCGCGCGCCGGTCCTCCCCCGCCGGCCGCCATCGCCCCCGCCAGCCGCCGTCGCCTACCCCTCTTCCCTCTGTGCCGCCGTCAACTCCTCCTTCTCGCTGGACTTGGTACCGCCCTCCTCCTTCGTCCTCCCTCGACTCGCCGCCGGCCAGCCCCTCCTCGCTCTGCCTTCCTCCGCCGTCCTACTCTCTTCTCCCTCCTCGAGTCGCCCCTCCTTCTCCCTCCTCTCTGCTACATTTTGATTTAGTAGGCTAGTTCATATGCAACATTTTGATTTAGTTGATATGATTTAGTTGATTTAGTAGGCTAGTTGATTTAGTTGATTTAGTACATTTTGATTTAGTAGATTTAGTAGGCTAGTTGATTTAGTTGATTTAGAACATTTTGATTTATTTAGTAGGCTAGTTGATTTAGTAGATTTAGTAGGCTAGTTGATTTAGAACATTTTGATTTAGTTGATTTAGTACGCTAGTGAATTTAGTAGGCTAGTTGATTTAGTTTATTTAGTATGCACCATTTTATTGTTATTTTTTCTGTACATGGATAGGTAGATGCTTTTTTTTGTAATAATTTATTTTTTGGCAAAATGTAGGTGCCAATTTAGTTAAATTTGTCACTTGGTTTTTTAATCAATTATCTTAGGCCATAGGGGCCAAATTAGATGAAATGTCCTGGTAGGTGGTACCCTTATTTGGTAGATATTTGTGAAAAGTTTTTTTCGGCAATAGGTGCCACCGAAATGCTTTGGTAGGTGGTACCTTGTCATCTAATATGTTACTAGATCTTAGGATTATATTTGTCCATAAAATTGCTTCTGGCGAAAGAACCAAAAATATCACATGCTACTCTTTTTCTTTCATGTGAAGTGGATCGTTAATCCTTTGCTCATATTGCTTTAGGAAAATGGCGCCACCACCACCACCACTAAGTCAGCAGCCTTGCGACTGGCAAGCTGTTCAGCATCTACTTCCATCCGAGTTTTTGTCATGCGGCGGTAAGAAATTAGATGAAATGTAACAACTATTTTATTTTTCGTGTTGGCATTACTGCATTGTGTTATTTTGCTTTTTTACACAGATCGTCCCATGCAATGTGAGGTTGAAATTCAACAAGCTGACAGGAGACACTGTGACATTTGAGGCTCCTAGGGGGCCGTACACTATGGAGGTCGAGAAAGGATGCAATATGTCGCAAATTGGAGGAGATGGATGGGCCCGTTTCCTCGCCCACATGTGTCTTACTGGTGGTGAGTTGATCAACTTCTCCTTCAGAGTAGAAAGACCCAAGCTGGCTGTCATTAGATGATAAAGATGACGAAGATGATGAAGATGATGAAGATAATGAGGACCCACTTGATGAAGATGATGAGAACCCACTTCATGAAGCCATCGTTGCTCAAAGAGTGAGGCTGAGCGAGGAGGAGGTGTGCAACCTATGGGACATAATTCCGCCACGTGATGACTTTGTCGAGGTGCCATTTGTGACCCGCCTGACAAGTACCATGGTCAATCGGCATGAAATGGTATGTTATACTGACTGTAATAATTTGATGATATATATATGATTTACTGTTATACTTACAAATGCAAATTATCCGATGATATGCTTAGTGAATCTGATGATATGCTTAGTGTAGAGTCCAATGATATGCTTTGTGGAATCTAGTCGATGATATGCTTTAGTGTAGAGTTTGATCACATGCTTATTAGTGTAGAATCCAAGGAACTATTAATAGTGTAGATAATCCATATATACTTATTAGTAGAATTCATGACTAATTAGTACAAATGCGTACTACTTTGTCTTTTGATAGTGTACAAATCTAGACTTAATAGAAATATATTTGCAAGAGTATGTGCGAGGCTTTTTATTAATTGATATGTTTTTCTTATTCAAAAGTTGCCAAAGAACCTATCTGTGAGTTGTGGTATCGAGCCTGATGAAGAAGGCTCAGCTGGACTACGAGCCTTACCGCAAGGGGCTCCGTCACCACCTGTACTTACCGCATGGACATAGACGGTCACACACACTTAAACTCGGTTGGGTGGAAGAGATTCCTCGTTGGCAAGTATCTTCGTGTTGGACAGACCATCCTAATTACTATCAGGAACACCCATCACCCAGGCTTGAGGATGATGATCGTCGTCGATATCATCTAGAACTACATATGTGTGTGTGGCTATATCATCTAGAACTATATATGATGATTGTCGTCGATATCATGTAGAACTACATATGATGATCGTCATCGATATCACCTAGTACTTCTTGAGGATGCATGTTATGTATATATGAAATTGTTATCTAGTACTCCCTCCGTTCCAAATTATTCATCGTGGTTTTAGTTCAAATTTGAACTAAAACCACAATGAGTAATTTGGAACCGAGGGAATACTACCTAGTACCTATAATGCTTTATGAAATTTATATCTAGTAGTACCTAGTATCTGGAAATTGCAGTTTATTGAAGCTGAAACGGGGTGGAAATGATGAAAGATATAGCAGTAGCGCGGGGCTAGGAAATCGCTACAGCTAACTAATAGTAGCGTTTTCCAGAAAAGCGCCGCTGATATAGTCAATAGTAGTAGCGCGGGTATAGACAGCGCTACTACTAACAGTTAGCTGTAGCGCCTTATTGGTAGCGCGGCTGCCCGCGCTGGTGATAGCCTCAAAACCCGCGCTACTACTAGGGTTTTCCCTAGTAGTGAACCGCCACGAGAAGATGAGTTTTCTTGTCCTTGGATCGTTTGAACGAACCAACCATATCAAGCCCCCATACAGCAAAAGGCTAAGTGATGTGAATCATACAAAGTTCCTGAGCCGGCACATGAGCTTGACGTGCAAATTTCTAACATCCACCACACCCATGCACGATATCCTCGGCATCTACATGACCCATGAGCCAATAAAAACCAGGTCGAAATGTCTTTGCAACCAAAGATCTTGAGTCGGCATGATGACCACAGTCGCTGGAGTGGATCTAATTGAGGATCTCGCGGCCCTCCTCCAGAGAAACACAATGTTGAAAAACACCAGTAATGCTTCTCCTGTGTAACTCGCCATGAATTATAGTCATTGACGAGCAATAAGTTCATCCTCAGGGAGCTCGCCTCGAGTCAGATAATTTAGATAAGGGACCATCCAATCAAGGGTAACGTGTAGAGCCACCACCATTTGTGCCTCCGCGTCAGGTATAGCCAGATCTTTCTCAGATGGTAGTTTGACAGAATGATTTTGGTCGACATCAAGGAAACATTGGGAGGTGCCGGCTTACTTTGAGAACCGAGTAGTCATGATAAAGCATCAGCCGCCTCGTTGAGCCACCTGTCAATGTGATCCACTTGATAACCCTTGAAATGAACTGCAATATTAGTCACTGCGTGCCGATAAGGTGCCATGAGGGGGTCCTTGGAGTCCCACATGCCAGAAACTTGTTGAGCAACCAAGTCTGAGTCTCCCAAACACCTGACCCGACTAAGATTCGTCTCTTTAGCCATCCGGAGGCCATGGAGGAGAGCTTCATACTCAGCTGCATTGTTAGTACAAGGAAACATTATCCTCAGGACATAACAAAATTTATCACCTCCCAGGGAAGGTAAGATGACTCCATCCCCCGAGCCTTCCAACTGTCTGGAACCATCAAAGTGAATTGTCCAATAAGTTTTATCTGGCCTCTCCTCAGGAACTTGAAGTTCAGTCCAATCATTAATGAAATCCACCAATGCTTAAGATTTGATAGCCGTTCGGGGCACATATTTCAGATGATGGGGCCCAAGCTCAATTGCCCACTTGGCAATCCGACCGCTGGCTTCTCTATTCTAGATGATGTATCCCAATGGGGCAAAACTAACCACAGTTATGGGATGTTCTAGAAAATAATTCTTCAGCTTGCGAGTCGCCAGCAAGACCCCATAGACCTACTTCTCCCAATGCGGATATCTCTACTTGGACTCTGTTAAAACTTCATTGATATAATAAACTGGCCGTTGAACAGGATATTCCTTCCCGACTTCCTTGCCTTCCACGACAACTGCAACACTTACTACTTTATTATATGCAGCAATGTACAAGAGCATAGGCTCTTTGTCAATGGGAGCCGCTAGATAGGGCGCCTCAGCCAACTATTTCTTCAAGGCCTCAAATCCGTCATTTCCAGCGTCACTCCGGATGAAATTGTCAATCTTTTTCAACATCTGATACCGAGGGATTACCTTCTCATGAAGGCGGATTATGAAACGGCTTAAGGCTACGATGCGACCCGCCATGCACTGAACATCGTTGATGCAAGCCGGCTTAGCAAAGGAGGTCACTGCCTTGATTTTCTTTGGGTTAGCTTCAATTCCTCATTCAGACACCAGAAAACCCATTAATTTGCCCGCTGGAACTCCAAAAACGCACTTGGTTGGGTTAAGCATCATCTTGTACCACCGAAGGTTGTCAAAGGTCTCCGTAAGATCATCGAGCAAGGTCTCCTTCTTCTGAGAGTTGACAACAATATCATCAACATAAGCATGAACGCTGCACCCAATCTTCTTGTGGAAATAATTTTGCACTGTGCGCTGATAAGTTGCCCCTGCACTTTTAAGACCGAAAGGCATCGAAACATAGCAGAAAGCCCCAAAGGGTGTGATGAAGGTTGTCTTGTCCTGGTCCTCAACAGCCGTCTTGATTTGATGATAGACGAAATAAGCATCCAGGAAACACAAACTTCCGCACCCCATAGTAGAATCAATGATTTGGTCGATACGGGGGAGAGTAAACGGGTATTTAGGACTAGCCTTGTTGAGATATGTGTAATCAACACACATTCGCCAAGTATCGTTCTTCTTGAGAGCAAGCACTGGATTGGCGAGCCACTCAGGAGGAAATACTTCCACGATGAACCCGACAACTAGGAGCCGGGCTACTTCTTCTCCAATAGCCTTGCGTCTCTCCTCGTTGAAATGACAGAGGTATTGCCGGCCTGGTTTCATCTTGTGATCAACATTCAGGTGGTGCTCAGCGAATTCTCTCAATATGCCAGGCATGTCAGAAGGTTTCTTTGCAAAGACATCCCGATTCTCACAGATGAATTCGATGAGCGCGATTTCCTATTTGGGATCCATGCCAGTCCTAATAGTGAACTTCTGAGACGAGTCGCCCAGGGTGAAGTCAACTTGTTTTGTGTCTTTAGCTGCCTGGAACTTGAGGGGCGGGTCAGATTCTGTGGTGGGTTTCTTCAGAGACGTCATATCGGCCAGGTCAACATTGGATTTGTAGAATTTCAACTCCTCCGCTGCGCAGGCCGTCTCAGCATAAGACGCGTCCCCTTCTTCACACTCACGAGCAATATTTCTATCCCCATTGACTGTGATAGTACCCTTCGGTCCAGGCATATTGAGCTTGAGATAAACATAATAGGGTCGAGCCATGAAACGAGCATAAGCCGGCCGCGCGAACAAGGCGTGATAAGGACTCTTGATCTTGACCACCTCAAACGTCACAAACTCCATTCTGTAATACTCATCGCCGAACACAACTTCCAGTTTGATCCGCACAATGGGTACACTAATTTCCCAGGAACAATCCCATGAAAACGGTGGAGGAAGATGAGAGATGTTTCTCTGACAAGTTCAGATGCCTGAAGGTAGCATAATACACGATGCTGATGCTGCTTCCTCCGTGTACCTTCATGAGATTATACCCACCAACTTGAGGCGCCACCACTAAAGCCAAGCCGCTAGGGTTATCGACTCGTGGATAGTGATCAACCCTACTCCAAGTGACCGATTGCTTTGACCAACTCAAATACTGAGGAACAGCCGACTCAACTAGATTAACAACACGTTTCTAAACCTTGTTGTCCTACTTGCAGGTAGTGCTAGCGAAGACGTGATACTGCCCACTGCTTAACTGCTTAGTATTGCTCTGAAAACCTGTCTGGTTGTTCTGGTGTTGATTGCCACGTTGGTCGGAATGCTGATTTCCACCATAATTTGCAGACCCCTAGTATCCAGATCCTGAGCCGCCCGAGCTTTGATAGCCCAGGTTATGATAATTACCCGATGAGCCACCTCCTGGGAAAATTGAGCCGCCGGCTCCTGGTTGTCCTGGATTGCCACCACCACCACCAGGATGATTCTGGTGAACTTGATTGCGATAAGCCTACATTATATGACAATCTTCCTAAGAGTGACTCGCCGGCCTATCTGGGGTACTATGCTTAGTAGACAGACCTTTGAGGGCTTCCTCGAAATTACGAGTTTTATTAGCGTTGAACGGCCTCCCAAAATTATTTCGCCTCTGGCCAAACCAGTGTTGGTGTTAGCGACATGATCTAGGCCGCCCTCCGGGTGCTTGTTCTTTCCACCGTTGTTCTGACCACCATGGTTGCCATTGTGCCCCGTGTCACCCTGCTGCTGACCTTTGCCGCCACAACTCTTCTTCCGCTTGTTGGCCTGATCGTCGTCCGAGTTAGGATCTTTGGTGGTGTCTGACTCTGCATATCGGTAATCAATACTCCTTCTATTTCACAATCGACATTGTTCTAGTAATCTTGTGTAGTTGTAGTACCAAGTACATAATAAATACTTCCTATGTTTCACAATGTAGTGTGTATTGATTTTTCTAAAAGTAAAACTTTACAAAAGTTGATCAGGTTTTTAAAGAAAGACATATATGTCTAGAATACCTAATACATATCACTAGATGCATCACAAGACGTATTTTCTTATTGTATATATTTGGCATTGTAGATATAGATAATTTTTCTTTATAAACTTCGTAAAAGTTTGTAAAGTTTGACTTTTCAGAAAATCTATATGCACTACATTATAGAACGGAGTGAGTACTAGTCAGATAAAACTCACAAGTTGGTTCAGGAAGTTGAAGCACAGAATAGTTGAGCCGGAAGAATATCTGGTACACCCACGATTGTGGTGTCATTGGTGCCCCGGAATCTCAAAATACACTCGACAACTGTTTGAAAAATGTGAAAATGATTTTCCATGTACACAACAAATATCTACCATGTCATAAAATTACACATTCAATTCGTGCTAAATTTGTTGTGTTTTATTCTAAAGCTCTCATTGAAATTTATAGTTGATTTTTTCCGACATGGTTAAAATTTATCATGTGGACAAGCTGGATATGGGGGGTGCTACACACCTAGGACAAATGGGCTGTGCATAGGGTGTTCATTTGGGTGGTTTGTTTCTTGTGTAGGCTGTGTGAGGGCCGTCCCCCGAACGTATATGAGGGAAGCGTGGATTCGGTTGGAGACGCTCTAATAGCCTAAAAGAAATTTCACGCACCAAGCCTGGGGCCCAGCTCGGCTCCTGACGGGAAGGATGGAGGACTTGCATAAATAAGAATGGCATGGCAAGTAAAGCTGTAGAGGGTACGCAAGTAAAGCAGCGTAGTTAATTCATACGTCAAGGACAATAAGAAACTAAAGCGATTAAACATTGATGTGAAAAAAATTGAAGCTTAATAAAACAAGGAGGGAGTAAAGGTAGGGATATATATGGAGATTAGTGCATGAAACAACATTCCAATGATATGCAAACTTTAATACTAACAAATAGGATCCATGTGTTTTCTTTCATACAAAAATGAAGAGAGAAGAACGTTTAGCCAATAGAGTATGTCTTTTATTTTGTGGAGTAGAGTATATCGATGACACAAGAGTACTCCCTCCGTTTCAAATTACTCGTTGCATAAATGGATGTATCTAGAACTAAAATACATCTAGATACATCCATACTTGCGACAAGTAATTTAGAACGGAGGGAGTACAAGACAATTAAGTGGAGGTGTGTTACTAGAACTTGAGACAAGAACATGAGTAGTCGAAAGCTACTAGTGGGTAGTGGCAGAGAAATTATAATACTGTGATGCACAAATGAACTGCTCATGTTTTCTTCTCCTGTCTTCGTCATTGCCGCTGAGCGGCATGCCTGGTCTCCCTGCTCGCTGCTCGCTGAAAGCACTTTCTGGCAAAAACAAGTTTGGATTCAACTTCAAGCTATGATAGGTTCGCAAGTCACACGATGCAAAGGAGTAGGTTACCAGCGCAACGGCAGGCAAGGGCAAAGGAAGCAGGCGAGAGGAGCTGCTTGTGTGGAATGGTCGTTGGCCGAGGCGAGGCATCCATCCTCGCGTGGACGCTATGTCCCGAACTCCCAATGGTTGTTAGACTTAAACACGATTTAGTGCACGGCACGTGTACATGTTCGAACTGGATAGGAGTAGTAATCCGAGTAGGATTGATGCTTGGGTTTGTACGTGTATATAAGTACACCCAGCCCTTTGTAATTGATCAACCCGTGAGGCAATAAAGAAATCACCAGGAACGTCATGTTCCTGTGGCAATCAGCCAGGTTTGCCGTGCGTGAGTACTGCTAGTACTGGATCGATCCGTTAATCGATTAGCTAGCTACTAGTTGTTCTGCCTGTACGTGGTTCCGTCTCAGACGTATTTCGCTTCGACTAAGTGCACCGGTCAACAGCGAATTGTTCAAGAGTTAGTCAGCTTTGCTTTGTCGTCGTTCGTCATCGGTCGTATCATCATCGTCGGAAAGTACTCGATGTCGGGTCTGAGTCAACAATTGGTATCTAGAGCAACGTTGATCTTCTAGTGACGGAGGATCATGGCGGACGATGAGAGGAACAAGCAGCTAGCGGAGTACTCCGGTGCGGCTAAAGTAATCGCTGCTCCGGCGAGTTCGTCGTATCCACGGTTTGATCGCGAAAACTTCGGGGTCTGGAAGGCCCTCATGGAGTGTGGTCTCCGCGCCAACGAGCTATGGGACGCGGTGGATCCCGGAGGCGACGCGTTCAAGAAGGAGGGAGCCGAGCACCGGAAGGATCGGCAGGCGGCGTCGGCGATTTACTCGGTGATGCCGATGGATGTCCTCCAGCACCTAATCGCCAAAGCAACGGCGAAGGAGGTGTGGGATACGCTGAAACTCATGTTCGAGGGACACACCCGCGTCAAGCAAGCCAATCTCCAAACTCTCCTAAGGAACTACGAGACTTTGGTCATGGGCGACGATGAGTCCGTGGACGCGTTCGCTTCACGGGTGGCAACTCTCGTCAATCGGATTCGCGTGCTTGGAGAAAACCTCACTGAGACCTCGGTTGTTCGACGGTTCTTGCGCACGGCTCCTCCCCGGTATCTGCAAATTGTCACGGCGATTGAGCAGTGCGTCGACCTCGCGACTCTCTCCATCGACGATCTTGTCGGACGGTACAAGGCTCACGATGAGCGGATGCGGTACAGTCTTGGGGATGGGAGGAACGACGAGCTTGTGATGCTCACGAAGGCGCAGTGGATCGCCCTAGAAAAGCAAGGCGGATCCAGCCGCAGCAGCAAGAAAAAGTGGAAGCAGCGTTCGGCGAGAAAGAACTTCGCCGACTCAGACGACGACTCAGATGATGAGGCTGCACCACCATCGAGGAGAAATTTTGACATCAAGAAAGTGAGGTGTTATAATTGTGGCCTCCTCGGCCACTTCAAGGCTGACTGCGAGGAAGCACCGAAGCAGAAGGCGCTCATGGCCCAGCAAGGAGATGATGGTGACATGATGTTGATGTGTAAACTGGTGGATGTGGAGGATCCAGACTCTCAAGCATTGACTAAAAAAATTGTCGAGCTTGTGGAAGAAAAAGTTTGCTATCAAGATTATGGTTCGGAAACTCGTGTCGAAGTTACAGATGCGGGGAATGATTCCGAAACTTATGTTAGTGTTATGGATGTAAGTGTCAATTTTGCTGGAGTGGATGAAGCGATGGCTGCATGTGCTCGACCATGGAGAAGCAGTATTTGTACTGGTCGACTGAAGAAGAGGTCCATAGGCGGCCAGAAGAGCGACCACAATGTGAGCCGTGACACGCGGCGAGGCGTGTCGCTTGTACCAGCGAAGCAAGGCGCGTACTTGGCATCAGGCAACCCTTCTAGAGGCGTGAGTGTTGCTTCAGTGGATGGCGATGAGTTCACGGACGTGTCGGATGCTGCAGTACATGTGGCCAGCGGAGGCCGCATGCAGCGTTCCCAGCATCCAGAAGGTAGCAATGCTCGGCCAAGAGGAACGCCAGGAGGTGGAGCGGATGGGCTTGGCTCATCAGGCGAGTCTCCACCAGGCTACAACTCAGATGTGGAGGCGGCCCAGCGTGGCCCAGAGAGAAAAGGTGGCCCGTTGCCAGGGTGTGTCGCGCTTGAAAGCCCAGGAACGGGCAGTGCAAAATCGCCAACAAATGCAGCTTCGGTGGCTTCTGTCCAGGCAGCATGGGGTGAGCCAGCGTTTTTGTGTGTGGCTTCAACGTGTCCAAAGTCACAGGATGCAATGGAACGGTGTTTGCATAACACTAAGGAGCCAGGAAGGCTAACTTCAGAATTCACGCATGGTGGCCATGTTAGCAGCAGAAAGGTTGTTGCATGTGGAGATGAGCTAGCAGATTGGCATGCAGAGGAAAGGGCACGTCCACCTACACCCGTTCTACTACAACCGGTGTTACACCCACATTCGGAGAATACTCTTCGAACGATTGACCCGGTAAATGTGAAAGACAGTGGACGACTATCAAGCGCCGAGGAACCGGCGGAATTTGTGGATGCAAATACGAAGGAGTATTGGCGTCATGCTATGAAAGAAGAGTTGGGGTCGATTCATGATAATAATTCATGGAAGCTTGTGGATCTTCCCAACAATGAAAAGGCTATGGAGCTCAAGTGAGAATTCAAGGTCAAGAGAGATGTCGAAGTGTGCATGAAGCACAAAGCGAGGCTTGTGGCTAACGAGTATGTGCAAGAGGAAGGTGTGGACTTCGAAGAAGTGTTCGTTCCCATTGCAAAGATGGAGTCGGTGAGATTACTCATCGCTCTCGCGGCTCAGGAATCATGGATGTAAACTCCGTGTTTTTGAACGGCGAGATAGAAGGAGATGTGTATGTTAATCAACCGTCGGGTTTCATCGAAGAGGGAAAAGAGCACAAGGTACTGAACTTACACAAAATTTTGTAAGGGCTATGGCAAGGACCTCGGAAGTGGAACATCAAACTTGATCGAACATTGATTTCTCTTGGATTTGAGAAAGCCCCACTAGAGCATGCAATGTACAAGAGAGGTGAAGGAAGGGATCGTCTACTAGCTGGCATCTACGTCGACGACCTATTAATTACTAGAGCAGATGAAGAGGTGATTGCAAAGTTTAAGCTACAGATGAAAGAGCTTTTCAAGATGGATGATCTAGGTCTTTTGAGTTACTACCCCGGAATAGAGGTACATCAAAAGACGGAGGGGGTCACACTATGCCAGGAGGCATACACAAAGAAGGTACTTGAAGCCCTGTCATAAGAGATTGCAATCCAGTTGATGCTTCAATGAAACCTCGTCTTGAGCTAAGCAAAAAGAGTAAAATAACTGCTGTTGATGCAATAGAGTATATTGCAGCGGCCGCTGCGGCGTGTCAAGGTGTGTGGCTAGGGAGGCTACACGGTGATCTCATGGGTCGAGATCCGGAACAAGTGGTGCTTAATGTTGATAGCAAGTCTGAAAGTTTCCTATGCGAAAATCCAGTGCGGCATGATAGAAGTAAGCACACTGATACAGTGTATCACTACATAAAAAACTACGTGGAAGAAGCTAAGATGAAGGTCAACTATGTTTGCATCGATAATCAGATGGCAGACATTCTAACCAAGGCTTTGGATCGAGAGAAGTTCTTGGAGATGCGAAGAAGGATAGGCGTCGGAGCTGTGACGCAACCACATCGTGTTTAGTGGAGTGATTGTTAGACTTAAACACGATTTAGTGCACGGCACGTGTACATGTCCGAACTGGACAGGAGTAGTAATCCGAGTAGGATTGATGCTTGGGTTTGTACGTGTATATAAATACACCACTCGTACTTATATACACGTACAAAACACCCGTGCTTTCCACCAGTTCCACGCATGCACCACTCGTACTCCATTGCCTTGCGACAATGTTCTTCCCGATTTTCACACGATGCCTCCAATCAGTCATTAGATTGCATCACTTTTGCTAATCACCGCAATTCAAAGTAAGCGTCGTG
>NW_024119408.1:0-18049 GCF_003073215.2 Triticum urartu
TGTTCCCCGTTGCATCCCCCTCCCCCCGGGTGCGTGTAGCCGTTGTGGCTACAGCTCAGGAGCTTGGCGCTGGTCGCGGCCGCCTGTCACCACCCGATGGCATGTGGGCATTTACTGACGCGCAGAGAAAAATACATGCGATATACAATATGGTGTACGCTGCCCAGGTGAGTTTATACGCAACCGTCGTATTGGAGTTAGCACAAATCGCGTGGTGGCAAGTGGTGTGGATAACGACCTCGCGTGGCCGCATGTACACAGACGATTTATTCTATGCCGACACTACCGCCATGCTAGTCTCACAGCCGCAGATGAGAAACAAATCCTAAAATATTTCTCCCCTCTACCACGGACCCTGGCACTCGGATCAGGGGTTACCCCATCCTCCAGCCGACGCAGTTGTCGGTGGTGGCTATGGTAACCCGTGGTGTCACCCGCTACAGGGGAGGAGAAGCCGCACCCTCCTAATCACCACCTCAAGCACGCCCTTAGAAATTTGTTCGGCCACATAAGTATAATATATAAACTAGAAAGAAAAATCTCACATGGCTACACTAATTTGTTTCCGAAATAGAGTTTCATAGTTCTATTTTGTTGCCTCTGGTTTTACCATTGTTCAAGGAATCTCGTACTAGCAGTGTATGCCATGTATGCAGAGTTCTGCGCAAACTATGTCTCGTATTGCGCTGTTCCATGACTCATAGTAACATATGTTGATTTTCTCATGTCAGCCTATGGTTCTGTTAGTTGTTGTTCTCCAGCTTGCCCCCAGTTCATTTGCACGTAGGCATGTAGATGGGTAACCTAAAGGGCACTCTCTGACCATAACTAGCTCAATCAAATGAACTAAAATTTTCTCATGTCAGCCTGTGGTTATGTTCGCTGTTTTTTTTTTCAGCTTCCCCCAGTTCATTTCGCAAGTAGGCATGCAGATGGGCAACCTAAAGGGTACTCTCTGACCCTAACTAGCTCAATCAAATGAACTAAAATTTTCTCATGTCAGCCTGTGGTTATGTTCGTTTTTTTTTCCAGCTTGCCCCCAGTTCATTCTGCAAGTAGGCATGCAGATAGGTTACCTAAAGGGTACTCTCTGACCCTAACTAGCTCAATCAAATGAACTAAGATTTTCAAATTATATGCATCTCTTTGGAAATTTTTAATTCATTTGATTGAACTAGCTAGGGTCAGAGAGTACCCTGACATCCATCAATCTGCATCTCTATTTGCAAGTATTGGAGTGTTGTACAGATTCATCTTCAACCAGCAGTAATGCGCAATGGTTATTTGGACTGGATAGTTGTACGTACATTACAGATGATGTTCTTTCAAAGATAAAAAAGATGTTCTTACTACTAGTACATGGCAGAAAAAACCAGGAGGCATTCATCAATGGTTGAGACCGTGTGTGACCACGGTTAGTCTCGCTCTTGATCATCATGATTATTTCTCTGAACCAGTACAAAAAGGCAACAACACACATATAGTGTCTCTGCATGCATCACTTCCAGAAGTTACATCAGATCGAAAAGCTGCTATCGTGTCAGCACGAGACTACTTCTTCTTTACGGATAGCCGACATTCCAGCCCTCTTTTGAAATGTAGTGCTCACCATGCATGTATTCGACCACATTCTAATAGTACTTCAAACACTTAAGCTACTGTAAACAGTTGATGTGGCGGCAGGTTATGCACTAGCGGTGTGCTTTCTGTGGATATGACTTGTCCCGATGCCTCCAAAGCAAATTTTAATAAATAGACAGTTAGCAAAAGAGAACACTAATCTCGTTATTATCGTGGTTGTCAGTCAAACTAGGAAGCTGTAGGCTGCGCAATGGAAGTACTCATGTTAGAAGTTAGACTACAATACCGTGTGAGAGTGGAGGGAAGGGGCGGATAAGGACTTGCATAAATAAGGACAAGTACGGAGAGGCGCATGCTAGTGCACATGTTGGCGAGCACACATTAAATCTAGATGAACCCATGAGCGTAGGGATCTGGACCACACCTCTCTTCTTGAAATGAAGAAGTGAATGCAATCTGAAATACAAAAAAACGCTCCTACGTAAGTACAATGAGTCCACCAGAAGATCAATGTGCATAAATTAACACCCTCGCCCCATCTCTCATCTCTCATCCTCTCCTTTGTTTAAAGCTTCCCTCGATGAGTCTCCCTCTCATGGTTGTTGGCCAAATAAAAAAAGGACATACATACACAACGCCTTGGAATGCATCACTGGTTGAAATTGATCGAAGTTGATGCTGGGTAGACACGAGACTGAATCTTCCTTTATCTTTGCTAGAACTCCACCACTGTATGTAAATCAAAAATATGACATGCACATATATAGTCGGCTTCATCCTGTAGTAGTAGTACAGACTCCGAAGCTAGTGTGAACACTGGTTTCAAAGTGGGTCACAAGGTACTAGACAAAAGAGACCATCCATATAAAAACTCTCAAGCTCAAACTATAAAATATTGTGAAGTGTTTAGACGAAAGAGACATTACAATAGACTGAGAAGTAGGAAGTTATGAAATACCTGATTTTTTTACTATACAATCACATGCTTCAATTGCAATAAGTACGCCATCTTATTCCATCTCAACGAATAATCTCTGATGTATAGGCATTTGAAATCAGAAATGCCGATGACTTGGGAATTGGACCAAAAATTGCTCATGAGTTGGCTAGCCAAAGGATAAGTGGATCAGGTAATCTTATAGTATACACGGCAGGGTCACAAGAACTATTTGCAAACAAAGAGCCAAAGGGAACTAATATTTGACCGGGGCTGCCGAAAATCGACCATTCCATTTGCCTTTCAGTTTGACTGCAAAGAACAAATAGCAAACATCTTCTATAGTGATGCCAAAATGATCATTGACTATCAAAAATATGGTGATGGTGTGAGACTTGATGCTACTTTTGGGAATAAATGAGGAAAATATTCCATTTGGAGGGTTTGTTGGGTTCAATCATTTCAGAGCTATTTTTGTGCTTCCTACCTAATGATGAGACATAATTTTTTCATTTATTTATTTCAATACGTAACCATAAGAATCCTTGAACTATATTCACTAATCAAGACGCTACAACGGCCAGAATGGTGAGAGAGCAAGTGATTCAAGAAGTCCAACATGGCCTATGTACTTTTCACATTATGCAAAATGCGGACAATACAGAGGTGGAGACAAAAGCCAAAGTGTGTCAAATTTTCAATATAATGACTGAGTCTTTGTCTGACAAATACTTGGGACTGCCAGCTATGATTGGAGTGGACAAAGTAAATTGCTTCAAACATCTCATTGAAAGAATTCAGAAAATGGTGAATGGGTGGAAAGAGAGAACCCTGTTCGATGGTGGGAAAGAAGCTTTGATTAAAGCGGTGGCCCAAGCCATCCCTACATATGCCATGAGTGTATTTAAATTCCCGAAAAAAAATTGCAAGGGGATCACTGATGCAATGCCGCAGTATTGATGGGGTGATGAGGAAGACCACAAAAGGATGCATTGGTTTGCTTGGTGAAAATGTGTGTGCCGAAGGAGAAAGGGGGTATGGGGTTCCGAGATGTCCAAAGTTTCAACTTAGCCATGTTGGCCAAACAGTGCTGGCGGCTGATTGAGCATAATGAGTCTCTGTGTGCAATAGTTTTAAGAGCGAGATACTATCCCACTGGGGACATTTTGATTTGTGAACTGAATAAGGGATATTCTTATATCTGGAGGAGCATTTGGGCAGGCATACAAACATTCAAGAAAGGGTGTATTTGGAGAGTTGGAGATGGTGCTAAGATTAAAATCTGGGACGACTGTTGGATTCCCAGTAGCTTTTCAAGGAAAGTGGTTATTGTTCGAGGCAACCAAGTGCTCAAAAAAGTGATCGAACTCATAGACCCAATTACAGGTGATTGGGATGAGCAGTTGATCCGTGATAACTTCTGTCACATAGATGCAGAATGCATCCTACAGATTCCCTTGCACCAGCATGTGATGGAAGATTATGTCGCATGGCACCTGACTAAAAGCGGAATTTTTTCTGTTAGATCGGCTTATTATAAACAGTGGGAAGCTACGTATGCAGGAGATGAAGCTGAAGCAAACATGTTTGGTGTGGCTGCACCACATCCAATATGGAAGAAAATATGGAGTTTGAAATTTCCCGAGAAGGTGAAGATCTTTGTCTGGAGATGCTTACATAATGCGATACCGTACTTCTCTGTCTTAGTCAATCGGCACATCGGTAATATCTCGTAGTGCCCAATCTGTCGTATGGATGCCGAGGATATAAAGCATGCCATCTTTAACTGTGAGCGAGCTAGAGCACTTTGGTCTGCCTTGGTATATGGAGAACTATATCAGATGTGCTTTGTTGGTAGACCGACCGGGAGCAACAGTTTTGGAATTCCTGTTATGTGATCAGGCGCTACAGAAGACGTACTTGGGTCAGTTGAGCTGCCGGAACTAATTGCAACAGCAAGTTGGTACATTTGGTGGCAGAGAAGGATGCATGTCAGAGGAGAGGTAGTTCAACCGCCGGTGAGAACAGGACCTTCAGTTCATGCCCTCACCCTCAACTTCACCCAAGCAATGACCAAACCTGTGACGACCCCAAGGATAAATACGTGGCCAATAGTTCTGTCGGCGCAACAAGTCTTGAATACTGATGCATCATTTATGGAGGGGGTTAATATGGGTTCATGTGCTGCGATCATTACAGATCACAGAGGAAACTTTATAGCAGCTTCTACCTCACGTTTGGAGCACGTTGCAGATGTAGTTTGCGTTGAAGCTGCAGCACTTCTTGAGGGCCTGAAGCTAGCCCAGAGTTTGGGATACAATGATATCGTGGCAAGGATGGATAAAACCATTGTACTAAACGCTCTACAACTCAATGAAGGACATTCGATGGTGGCTTCTCGTGTTTTGGAAGAATGCAGAGACTTACTTAGAGATATGGGGAAGGTTTTTCTTGAGCATTGTAATAGAGAGTCTAATGTGACACTCATGCGCTAGCGGAGTATGGACGTGCAAACAATCCGTCATTGTGGATCGAGGTGCCTCCTAGCTTCCTTGCCAATTTCTTGGCAGACGATGTATGCGTTATTTAATTTATAATAAAGCTAGTCATGAAGGCATTTCCATAAAAAATGCGGCCAAACAATTATGTAGGTACGTACAATTATGATGTTAATGATTAATAGGAACCGTCTCTTCTAGCAGATTTTAGTGCATGCACATATGAGTATGGTTTTGAAGAAACTTTTAACACTATCCAAAGCAATCTTTGTTTGATAGCATTTATAAGGTAAAGGCGTAAAGGATAAGTGGGAAGAATGGTACATGAGGATTTTTTTCACCTTGGGAACGCAGAGCACACAAGTAAGTGAGAGTTTAAAGGTTGATCTAATGCACTATCCGAAGTAAGTTTAGACAACATCCATTTTTGTCAGACCGTTCAGAAGAGTTATGACAAGAAAAGCATATACAAAGGTCATTTCAAAATGAAGACACCCATGTTGGTGAAAGAAAATTAAAAATTTACAATCTTGATATATCTGAGTGTTTTCAATATGAATACAAACGATCTACAACACCTTGTGTTCAAGAACTAGCGGGACATTATAACAAGAATTCAAAGTTATTAGCAATCTAGCATAACAATTAAATAGCTAAACGTAGTTGTGCATAATTCGAGAGAATAAAACTATTATGCAGCCATTTTTTGGAAGTCCTTAACACGACAAATATTAAATTGTATCCTGCATATTACATATCTAATCGTTAGCCTCCAGAAGCACAGTCGGGATCTAGTCAACAAAGTCATGGAATAACTGTAGTAGAAAATCCAAAGCTGGAGGCCTTTCAGCACAAAGAAAATTCTTTCATTCAAATTGCACAACCTTTTTTAATTACACAAATTGGATAACTTTGCCACCCAAACATCTATCTTTGAATAGTGTTGGTAGAATTAGTAAGCAAGTTGATGCATGCGCATATAATTCTGATAGGAGACATGATGCCAGTGGGACTCCTCAAGAATTAAATGATCTGTTGAGCATTGCATGCCTGCAAAATAGACAATTGAAAACAAAAGTTCAAAGAGAAAGAAAGAAAATAAATCACCTAATGCTGGAGCAGCAGAACAACCACCGAATTTATTTCAATAATTCTATAGTACTCCCTCCGTCATAAAATTCTTGTCTTAAATTTGTTTAGATACAGATGTATCTAACACTAAAATGTAACTAGATACATCTGTATTTAGACAATTCTAAGACAAGAATTTTGGGACGGGGGAGTACAAATAAAATAAGCTACTGTATTCTGCCTTAATGTTGAGAGTTGTTGCATTACCCAACAGCAAGGACAAAAAAGATCAGCACATCACATAATCATTTAATAGATAGAAATCAAAATTGTTTTGATTAAAACTTGGATTGATAGGCTACTAAAGAGAAGAAAGGTAACACCATCAGAGGTATTTCCCAAATTGTATAGTACAAATAAATTAAGTTGCAGTAAAAACACCATCTGAGGTATTGTCAAGAAGCAGTCGTACTAAAAAAGTTTAGATGCATATTACCAAAGGACTACGAAGGTAGACCATAATTTTGTAGTACAAATAAACAATGTTGCAGTACTCTATTTTAACTCTCTGAGTTGTTGTATTGCCCAACAGCCCGGAAACAAAAACCAGCAAATAACAAAATAATTCAATAGCTAAAGAAATTTCTTTCAGAAATGAAAAGGATTTTGAAGAAAATGGAATCATTAGAAATTACACAGACCTATTGATGGTACTCATCTCTTATAATTATGTGTCAAAAAACATTTCTAGCGATGAATTTTTATGTCATATAACTGTCAATAATCCAGAACTGAACTTTTGAAGATATTGGCATCATGAATTCAGAAATACCAATGCCCGAAGTCGTTCATTTCTTAAGTTAATGAATTTGTTCAGAAAATGCTACTCATTTCTTCATTGCACCAAGCTGTTTAGTAATTTTGGAAACTTTGTTCAGAGTTCTTAGTGTTAAAGTTTGACAACACATTCATCCAGTTGAAGTACTAGTTGTTTCACCTGTCATCTGTGTTGTTTACTCGTGTTTGAGGGGCTTCCATATTGAGATGAGCATGCATGTTTGTTCACACTATAGCAGCTTCTTTACATGTTGAAAATCTTACAAGATGCATGTTGAGGCCGCCTCTCCTCGGAGCGCCTTCTTCTTCTTCTTGGCTGTCTCTCACAGCTCAACCTTCTCTCTTGTGGTTTCTCTCAAACACACATCATGGAAGAAACTCTCAGGAAACACACACGCACCCACGCATGGACCAAGGAAGAAGGAGCCAATAGCTTTGCAAGAGACACCTTCCTCTTGGTCAGCCGTGGCTACATCTTTTTCTCAGCCCTCACGGCCTCATTTTATTCATTACTCCAACGCAAGGTTATATATACAAAGGACCACAGACTATGCCATGCACTCACGCACAACAGCCCACTACCACCACTAACTAACCACTGCACGCAATACCCACGGCCTAAACTCTCTCCATGATCCAAATGACTCGGCAGCCACTTGTGACCAGGCCACTACATGCATGCATCAACTACTAGCAACGATACTCTCCGCCAGGACTAAACGAAGTCACGCATGGACAGCTAGTCCAACAAACAGAACGACTGGCCGGTTCACCTGACCCAATTTGATGCAGTCCATCACGGCTCCAGCCTCTGATACGTCTTGCCGCTTCTCATGCAGCACCATCGGCATCTCGCCGTGCTCGCCACCTCACATGGCATCCTGACATCTCACCTCCTTGACACGCTCAGCTGAAGCCTTCACCGGATGAACACCACACTAGACTAGACTACATGCGAAACTCAAACATGCTAATAAAAAGAATCAAGATTAAAGCTAACATTCATCCCCTAATCTTGATCCTCCAATCTTCAACACGGATCACCCTCAGCAACTTGATGACGCCATCGCAACACCGTACTTGCTATGGACGACATCATCGCAATGTCGATCACCACCGCACACCATCTTGTCATAGACGACACCATCGCAGCGCCAACCATTCGCCATGGACCATCTTGCCGTGGATGACGCCATCGCAGCACCGGCCACCATGGCGTGGTGCCGCACACGACGGCCTCCACTTGACGCGGACCACGCCTTCGCGACGCTGATCACCACGCTATCATCATCTTGCGGCATCGCACCGCAATATTTGTTGGCTTCGCACCAACTCTCCATCATGACCATGGCATCGCGCCATCCCCATCGTCGGCATCGCACCGACTGAACTGACGGCATCGCACCGCCATACATCTTATTAGCAGTGTCGCACCGCATCTCCTTGTGACGGCATCACACCATCGTCGTGGTAGCATCGCACCGCCGTCTCCTCCTAGTGGCATCACATCGCAACCGGCCACCCGCGGCATCTCGCCGCCGACGGCCTCCACCTCGCGCCGACGTCCTCCACCTCACATGAAGTCCGTTGCATCGCCGTCGTCGTTGCCGCAGCCGTCGCCTCCGCCACGGATCGACAAGGCTCTGATGCCAATTGTTGACGCCGCCTTTCCTCGCAGCGCCTTCTTCTTCTTGGTTGTCTCTCACAGCTCAACCTTCTGTCTTGTGATTTCTCTCAAACACACACCATGGAAGAAACTCTCAAGAAACACACAGTCCCACGCATAGACCAAGGAAGAAGGAAGCAATAGCTTTGCAAGAGACACCTTCCTCTTGGTTAGCCGTGGCTACATCTTTTTCTCAGCCCTCACAGCCTCATTTTATTCATTACTCCAACGCAAGGTTATATATACAAAGGACCACGGACTATGCCATGCACTCACGCATAGCAGCCCACTACCATCACTAACTAACCACTGCATGCACTACCCATGGCCTAAACTCTCTCCATGATCCAAATGACTCGGCAGCCACTTGTGACCAGGCCACTACATGCATGCATCAACTACTAGCAACGATACTCTCGGCTAGGACTAAACGAACTCACACATGGACAGCTAGTCCAACAAACAGAACGACCGGCCGGTTCACCCGACCCAATTTGATGCAGTCCATCACGGCTGCAGCCTCTGATACATCTTGCCGCTTCTCACGCAGCACCATCGGCATCTCGTCATGCTCGCCGCCTCACACGGCATCCTGGCATCTCACCTCCTTGGTGCGCTCAGCTGAAGCCTTTATCGGACGAACACCACACTAGACTAGACTACATGTGAAACTCAAACATGCTAATAAAAGGAATCAAGATTAAAGCTAACATTTACCCCCTAATCTTGATCCTCCAATCTTCAACAGGGATCACCCTCAGCAACTTGATGACGCCATCACAACGCAGTACATGCTATGCACGACATCATCGCAATGTCGATCACCACCGCACACCATCTTGTCGTAGACGACGCCATCGCAACGCCAACCACCCGCCATGGACCATCTTGCCGTGGATGACGCCATCGTAGCACCGGTCACCATGGCGTCGTGCCGCATACAACGGCCTCCACTTGACGTGGACCACGCCTTCGCGATGCTGATCACCACGCCATCATCATCTTGTGGCATCGCACCGCAATATTTGTTGGCTTCGCACCAACTCTCCATCATGACGATGGCATCGCACCATCCCCGTCGTTGGCATCGCACCAAATCGAGTGACGGCATCGCGCCGCCGTACATCTTCTTAGCAGCGTCGCACCGCGTCTCCTTATGACGGCATCGCACCATCGTCGTGGCAGCATCGCACCACCGTCTCCTCCTAGCGGCATCACACCGCAACCGGCCACCAGCGGCATCTCGCCGCCGACGGCCTCCACCTCGCGCCGACGTCCTCCACCTCACATGGAGTCCGCCACGTCGCCGTCTTCGTTGCCGCAGCCGTCGCCTCAGCCACGGATCGACAAGGCTCTGATGCCAACGCTGCCTCTCCTCGCAGCGCCTTCTTCTTCTTCTTGGCTGTCTCTCACAGCTCAACCTTCTCTCTTGTGGTTTCTATCAAACACACGCCATGGAAGAAACTCTCACGAAACACACACACACCCACGCATGGTCCAAGGAAGAAGGAGGCAATAGCTTTGCAAGAGACACCTTCCTCTTGGTCAGCCGTGGCTACATCTTTTTCTCAGCCCGCACGGCCTCATTTTATTCATTACTCCAACGCAAGGTTTTTTTAGCATTAGTACAGACACAAAACGCTCATATACACGCGCATACACTCACCCCTATGAACGCACACACGCACACCCTACCCCTATGAGCACCTCCGAGAGACTGTTCTGGCATATCATCTTGAGATTTACGAAGTCACCGTAGGCGCCTCGTCGTCGACGGGAACGTCTCCTCCCACTGAAAGCGCATCGCCGGAAATCTTGAAATAAATCCAGGAATAATGCGAGCATCAGGATTTGAACCCTGGTGGGTTGGGGATACCACTGTCCACCTAACCAACTCAACCACAGGTTGATTCGCAACGCAAGGTTATATATACAAAGGACCACGGATTATGCCATGCACTCACACACAGCAGCCCACTACCACCACTAACTAACCACTGCATGCACTACCCACGGCCTAAACTCTCTCCATGATCCAAATGACTCGGCAGCCACTTGTGACCAGGCCACTACATGCATGCATCAACTACTAGCAACGATAATCTCGGCTAGGACTAAACGAACTCACGCATGGACAGCTAGTCCAACAAACAGAACGACCGGCCGGTTCACCCGACCCAATTTGATGCAGTCCATCACGGCTCCAGCCTCTGACATGTCTTGCCGCTTCTCATGCAGCACCATCGGCATCTCGCCATGCTCGCCGCCTCACACAGCATCCTGGCATCTCACCTCCTTGGCACGCTCAGCTGAAGCCTTCACCAGACAAACACCACACTAGACTAGACTACATGCGAAACTCAAACATGCTAATAAAAGGAATCAAGATTAAAACTAACAATGCATTCTCTTTTTTATCTGAAGTTTTGTTTTGTTGGATTATATTGAATAATATAATAAATATGACTTTGTTCACCCTTGGATGCCGGGGGTTTCAACCTCATTTTCAAAAAAAGGAAAATAAATAAAATAAATCACAAGTTCTAGTCCAGGTAACCGCTTCTTTCTCTTTTTCTCTTAAGTTTTAGTTCAAGAACCACAACCACAACAACTGGCAGAGAATGCAGAGTACAGAATGGCACTAGAGTACTACAAAGGAGTTGGGACGTATGATGTTGTTGGAAGGTTGATGGAGCAGTTATGTTATGCCCCTGACTGCTTCTACAAGTAAGGGGAGTCGAGTCCTGAAAAAGCATGGCCTTTGCAAAACATCATTGGATGAAGCTACAGCAAATGCACAGCTGAAGATGAGTCGACACAAGACTCATTCTTATATAAGCATAGGCGGCATTTGATCTCTGCGTTAAATCAAGAATACGACCTGCAAGTATTCGATCGTGTCCTAGTTGCAGTTATAACAACATATGTGACAACTAGCTGCGTACTGACAACAGGTCTTCTACAGATATGATTTTCCCCATGCGTCCCAAGTTGAAGTAATAGACAACTAGTGAAACATAACACCAATGTAGTCATACTAGTTGTCAATCAAGCTAGTTTCTAGGGCTCTAGAAGTTAGAGCTATCATGTGGTTCGAGATTAGAGGGAAGGAGAAAAATAAGGACTTCTATAAATAAGGACAAGTAAGAGCAGGCGCTCGATGCCCTTGTCCACGAGTGTGCACTAAATCTAGCCGGTCCCCTCAAGCCTAGGGCTCTAGCTAGACTGCATTTTCGTGGAAATAATGTGGTGAGTTCAAGGTGAAGTACAACAGAATACATAATTGTCGTAGGTTCACTAGAAGATCAACACACATAACTTATCAGGACAATCTATTAACATCATCGCCCCCTCTCTTATCGTTCATTTTCTTCTTTTTATTAAAGATTCAGTCACATCATTTTTCCCAGAAAAGCTAATCCCATTCTCACATACTCACTAAGGGGAAACTTTAACATGCTCCCTCTTACCCCCGCTTTTTTACATGTGATGTAAGAAGGTAAGAGTTAATCTGACAACTCATTAACGAGATCAACATGTGAAAAAAGGTGGTAAGAGGGAGCATGTTCATTCTCTTATTTTGGACCTCAAACGGTGATATAGTTTGGAAAATAACCTGATTCAGTATGCAACATATTGATCCGCAGATTCCTAAATAAAATACCGTTAAAGGGAGCACCGATTCGGTGCCCGGGCTCATCTGCAGCCGCGATGAACAAAAAGTTCAAATCAAATACTAGAATTTTCTTTAAATTCCAAATTTTCGGCATGGTAGATAATTCGGTGCGTAAGGTGTGCTCCAAAGTTCAGATCATTTGGACATTTGTGTAGCTCTCAGCAAAAAAAAAACAAATTTGGGGTCCGTAAAAAAGTTTACTGGTCATGTATTGTTCTAACCTGATTTGTCCTTTTTGCCGAGAGCTACTCATATGTCCAAATGATCTGAAATTTGAATCACACCTCACACACCAAATTGTCGACCATGCCAAAAAATGTGGATTTTTTTGCATTTTATTTGTTTTAATGTGATTTTTTTTCTTGACCAGGTGCAAATGAGCCTAAGCTTAGAAATGGACTTTCGACCATGAAATGGCACATGTGAAAACTTTAACTTACCTAGCATTTCTTAGAATTTGTGGCAAAAAAATATTAATGCTTTAAAAGTTTGAAAGGAAATAAAATTCTGAAATCCGTGAAATAGATAAAATTCGTAATATGCAATAAAGAGATTATTTGAACATTGATTTGGTATTAATGGGTGATGTTAGCGTGTGCAAATTGCTTTGCTTTGTCCTATGATTAGTGGTAATGAGAAGTAAGTTAGGATTCTTTTTTTGCGAGTAAGCAAGGTTGGAATTTAAACTTCAAGCTCATGAACTAAATAAGCAGCTCGTGACTGAACTTGAAATAATTGCAGAATGGCTAGTGTTGAGTTTTAATTTGTGCTCTTGAAAAGACCGAAGATAAGAACCTCAGTCCTGAAAAATAGACCTAGCCCATTTGGACCATCATGCAAGAAAGGTATCAACCCAACAAGGCATTCTTGCTTGTCTATCCCTAACAGCTTCGTTTAGTGCGAACAATCTTACGTCCCTCGTTCTCTTT
Source organism: Triticum urartu (assembly GCF_003073215.2). Lineage (NCBI taxonomy): Eukaryota > Viridiplantae > Streptophyta > Magnoliopsida > Poales > Poaceae > Triticum > Triticum urartu. The sequence continues at coordinate 13,196 of NW_024119408.1, forward strand.
AGCTCTCAAGGTTTCGTTCACGTGGCACTGTTAGGTTGATCTCTATCCCGTTCGAACCCAATGGGTCGAACGGGCCCTTGACTCGCGCCCTGATCGGGGGCGCCCAACCAAACCATGGTTGGTGGGTCCCTGTGACCCGCGCTATATAAACAGAGGTGGGGGCCGAGGCACGTTTTACGAAGTTAATCGCTGCCACAATCCCCACCGACACTCCCTTCCGATCTAGGGTTAGCGCGGCGCTCACGGGAAGCACACCACCGCCGCCATCTCTGTCCACATCGCCGCCGTCACTACACCACCATGGCCGGCGCTGGATCGAGCTCATCCGCACCTAAAGAAGGTAGGTTCACCGGATCTACTAGCCTACTCCGATCTATGGCCTATCAATGGTTTCAGAGACAGATCGGGCTAGTTGATTTCGGTACAAAGAAGAAGAAAAAAAAAGTAGAAAAGTTTCTGGAAATAGAAAAGTAAAATTTTCAGAAAAAGAAAAGTTCATGAATTTTATAAAGGACATAATAAAGTTCATGAATTTTGTTTTAGAAAAATAAAAGTTTCTATAAAATGTAAAAAGTTCATGAATTTTTTTTCATGTTTTTCCGCTGCGTGAATTTTTTAATAGTGCTCTTTTACAAAGAAAATAAAAGTTTAGATAGAATTATGTTTTTAAGAGCATGTTAAAGTGATTATTAGAATGAATATGATTATGTTATGTTTATGACCAACGTTATTAATAACATGATCATGTTTTATTATTGAAATTTAAAGGTGCATTTATTTCTAATTTTTGCCCAACGGTAATATAGATTTAATGGCATAGACAATTATATGTTTAATTTGACCAACGTTAGATTAATGCATATGATTGTTATATTGATGTCACTTAAATTGTGATTTCAGGAGGCTTTCACTTGATGAGTTGCCTAAAAGAAGTTCCGACACTCAGAGGTGACAATCACATTGAGTGGAGGAAGAAAGTCGAACTGGCATTTGTTTGTGCTGATCTGGACTGGGTTCTGGATGAACCACAGCCGATCAGACCTACAGAGCCAGTAAGAGAGACCACTGATGATGATGCTGCATGGGCTAAAAAGAGAGGGAGGGGGGGTTATGCTCCTTTGGAGATGTCCTACATCATAGACAACCAAAAGTGGGTCAATGCAAACAAAAAATGCATGGCCTTTATAAAGAATACAATTGAGAGCACCATTGTGGGCTCCATTGCAGAGTGCACTTCCGCAGGGGAGTTGCTCACAAAGATAAAGAGCCAGTTCACTGGCTCTTCAAAGATATATGCCACCCAGGTGTTAAAACAACTTGTGACAGAACAATACACAGGTGGTGGAATAAAAGAGCACATCCTCAGGATGAGCAATATGGCAGCAAAGCTAAAGTCCATGGATGAGGATCTGGAGATCAAACCAAAGCTCCTGGTCCACCTGGTCATGGCTTCACTGCCAAAGGAGTTTGAAACTTTTGTTGTGAACTACAATATGTCACCTAGAACATGGAACATTGAAAAGACAATTGCAATGTGTGTCCAAGAAGAGGACAGACTAAAAGCCTAACATGGTGGTACACTCAACTATGTGAAGGATCACAAGAAAAAGAACTACAATCAAAACAACAAAAGTTCTCCTTCAAAGCCACAAGGAAAAGCTCCCTATCAGCATCAGCGTCAGCAACAGTCTTTCCCAGTGGACAAAGACACTTGTCTTCACTGTAAGCAGACCAGGCATTACAAGAAAGACTGCCCTGTTTGGCTGAAGTCCTTAATGGCAAAGCAAGGTAACAACATTGTTTCCTTAGTTAATGAATCATTGTACACACAGTTTTCGAAATCTACTTGGTGGATTGACTCAGGGGCAACTGTTCATGTTGCAAATTGTTTACAGGGATTCCATTCGATCCGGACTACGCTAAGAAGAGAAGGAGGCATTGAAGTAGCCAATGGAATAAAAAAAGCGGAAGTTGAAGCTGTCGGCAATATCTCCTTTGAGTTAGCTGATGAATTCAAGCTTCTACTTAGAGATGTTCTTTATGTTCCTTCATGTAATAGAGACTTAATTAGCGTTTCATGTTTGGACAAAGAAAATTATGAGTGTTATTTTGGACATGGCAAGTGTGCCATATGGTATAATAATGCTTATGTGGGTAATGCTTTACTACATGATGAGCTTTATTTGTTATCACTTCGTGAAAAAGTGCATTCTATATGCAATGTGAATGAACATGTTTACGCGTCGAATAAAGAACAAAAGAAAAGAAAGAGAACATTCGACTCATTGAAATTATGGCACTGTCGCTTGGGCCATATTTCGAAGGGGAGAATAGAAAGATTAGTCAAAAGTGAAATTCTTCCACAGTTAGAATTCTCAGACTTAGAACAATGTGTAGATTGCATTAAAGGAAAGTATATAAAACAAATCAAAAAATGTGCAATCCATAGCACAAGCACACTAGAAATCATCCACACTGACATTTGTGGATCATTTCCGGTGAAAAGTATGGATGGATATGACTCGTTCATAACATTCACAGATGATTACTCTCGCTATGGTTATATTTATCCAATCAAAGAAAGATCTGAAGAGTTGGATAAATTTAAAATATTCAAAGCTGAAGTTGAAAATCAGCATGATAAATAAAAAAATGCATGGCCTTTATAAAGAATACAATTGAGAGCATCATTGTGGGCTCCATCGTTCTATTTAGCTCTCAAGGTTTCATTCACATGGCACATGTCCACAGAAGCTAGCTGAGAATGCGGAGTACAAAATGCAACCTGAATAGTATGGGGGTGGAGGGACGTCCGATGCTTTTGGATGGTAGATGCAACGAAGTTACATCCTTCTACGAGTCAGGGGAGCCGAGTCCTGAAAGAACACAGCGTTGAGGAGGTTGACTGGCCGAAGCTAAAACAGGCTCAAAGCTAAAAATGCGTTGTCACCAGACCGGTTCTTATTCTGGCATATGTGACATTGTACCACTGCGCGTAAATCTAGAACACGACATGCACGTCTTTTGTCGTGTCCTCGTTGCAGTCCTTGGGGCAGGTGTGACGACTGGTTGCACACGTCCAACACAGTTTCTGCAGATATGATTTGTTCTGATGTCTCTCAACCCAAACTAATAGACAAGCAGTAAAAGATAACACCAATCTCTTCATCTTGTTTCTCAATACAGATAGATTCAATGGCGAGCCACGGAAGTATTTGCTTAGAGGTTAGAACTACCATGCGATTTGAGACTGGAGGAAAGGTGAAGAATAATGTCTTGTATAAATAAGAAGGGCGAGTATGATGACGCACTATGGATGAGCGCGCACTAAATCTAGACTGCCCCACGAGTCTAGGGTTGTGGACCACACTTTTCTTCTTGAAATTAACTATTGAGTACAAGCTGGAATACATGAAGAATACTTAAGTGCGGTAGGCTTTGATTCGAGAGACCTAGGCTTTGCCATGTATAACCATCTCAGGTCAGACCTAGGCTTTCACCCCAGAGCTCGAGACCAGGTGCTTAGAAGCACCACCATGAAAGTCACTTAAGTGTTGTCACCATCACTTTTGCACGATTCCAGCAGCTACTTGCGATGCGACCGCCTGCGCTGCACAACCATCCCTCTGCGTCAAGTCCTAATCCATAATTTGCATCTCACCGCCGCAGTCAACCACTAACTCTTCATAGATGAACAGTATGGATGTTTTTGCAGTGGCCACCACCGTCGTGGAGCCGTAAGAGTTCGTTGCAGCACAATCTGCAGTCACATTAGCCAGCCTAGTACAGTGTACCTTAAAAACAGCCCATCTTGCAAGGCACCTTTTATTAGAAACATATTGTTGTACTAGTAGAAAAGAGGACTTTGGTTCAGGCCGGGTCAGCCCATTAGTCCCGGTTCAGTCCAGAACCGGGACCCATGGGGGCATTGGTCCCGGTTTGTGAAGCCAGGGGCCTACCGGGCCTCGTGGGGGCATTGGTCCCGGTTCGTCTGGCCCCTTTGGTCCCGGTTGGTGGGACGAACCGGGACCAATGGGCACTGCTCCTGGACCACCACCATTGGTCTCGGTTGGTGGCTTGAACCGGGACCACAGGCTTCCCTTTAGTCCCGGTTCATACTCCAGTGCTGTCTTTTTCTCTGGCCGGCGAGGAGAGGGCTTTGTGGTGCTCTACCTCACCTCCTATGCACATGAGGTGTTCGCTGAAATGCCCGAGCCACACTAGTTAAGCTTTCTCCTCTCGAAGCTCGACCTCAAAACTCCATTTTCCTCGAGATTTGTCTAGGTTTAGCGGCCCGTCACGTCCCATTCCAGTCTTCACCGCCGTCGAACGCCCGCGCCGATCTCGTCGCCGGCACCACCGTGGTGAGCCTCTTGTTCTTATCTTCTTTCTGAAAGAAAAAAGTTCTTACTTTAGATAGATACTTGTCTAATTTTCTTACTTTTATTATTGCTTGTTATTATATAGTGCGATAGTTTTGGTATCCGCCCCCGTCGGCCCTCGTCCTGGCTATGATTCAAATGTGGTATATATTATCTTTTTATAACTATTTGGTTCATTTATTGTTTATGACAATTATGCCGACCAACGTGACATATATTTTATTTATGTAGGAGGTAGTTGAACCGAAAATTCCAACAAACCCTATTGTCGAGAGGTTAAATTTAGTTGAAAAAGAAAACAATTACTTGATGGAAAAATATTGAGGAGGAGAAGATGATATTGGAATTGCATGTTGCGGATGTCGTCGATGATCACAAGATCAAGATGGATGCAATGCGGTTGAAGATGAGAAAGATTAAAAAATATGCCATTCATACCGAGGCTTGGTATCATTATGCCGTTGGATCAATT
>NW_024119409.1:0-9086 GCF_003073215.2 Triticum urartu
GAATGATGTGCGAACACGGCAGAGTCGCATCCGAAGCCTCATTGAGTGGGACATCGACATAGCCAACGTCATTCAAGTAATGCTAGTTCGTCGGACCCTGCCATGCCAGCGACGGCCTCTCCTCCTATGGGAGTTCAATCCAGAAGGCCCGCGGACTCTTCAACACTTCTTCGGCACAACACATGAAGGAATGTGGTGATTATTCTTCGGGAAACGAAGGCAATGGCCGGACACCACCGAAGATGTCGGCCTAGACTGTAACCATCCGGATACCCCGATAAGTACCCGTTTACCGAATACCTTATAGTAAGATACCCAGTGGCAAGATACCAACAGTATCATCCTTTTTCAGGGCTGGATAAAGAAGGTGGAATAGATTAGGTGTCTAGCTCCCCTTCCTGAAAACTCAGCTAATCCTGTGTTAACAAGGACGCTGGCCTTGGTGCCATACCAGGCACCAGCAGGGGAGGGTGAAAAGACCCAAGATGCCCCTGGTTCTGGAGGTAAGTCGGACACTGAGTCCAGAGAAATCGACCTTTCCTCGCCCGAAGACGAAGGCGGAAAAGGACCCAGTATCCCTTCTCCAAATAGGAGAAAAAGGACCGCCTCCGAAGAGTGCGAGGGGCGGTCTTCCAAGAAGGGAAAGATGCCACCGTCGATCGGCTTGGGTTTGGAAAGTGACGCCGTTGAGCAGCTCCAATAGGGGGACAAGCTCTCGGCCAAACCGTAAGAGAACCTGGAGTACTTTGATAGCATCCTGCTCCGTTATTGTTACCGAAGATACACTTAATGCATTTATGCATTTTTACAGGTCGGCACAGAATTTTTCTTGGCGATCCTCTTCTTTGGGGAGTCTCCTCCCAGAGATGATGGAGAGCGAGACGCCTCCTCCGACCTCGTCGCCCAATAAGGCGGATGACTCTGAAGTGTCATCGCGGAGGGTCCCTTTAGACCAGGGGACGGAAGAGGCAGTACCCAAAGGTGGACCTCCGACCATCTGGGATTCCGGGGCTGATGATAACAAAGGACCCGGACTGTCTGGTTCATAGCCGATAGGGATTTTGAAGATGGGTGAGTAGATTCCTTCAAAGGATGATTGTGCTTTTGGAGCAGCTTCCGGATACCCGGGGACTCCGGATATGTTGCGGGACATGTTGCAGAAATCATCGGTCTTGGGGGAACAGCGTACCTTGATGGGTATAGTGATTGAAAAGATTTTGTACGCGAATAGTGGATTAAATGATGCCTTCATGAGCCTACTGAAGGGCTTCAAGGTTTGTGACATAATGTTTTCAGCTATGTTTCATTTGCAAAGATGCGCCCGTGTATAGGTAGTAGCCCCTGATACTCGGGTTGGCTTACACTGGGAAGCAAAATGGAGGATCGAAAAGGATAGTTTGATGACTAACCTGATCAACTTTGAACACAGGTTGCTTCCCCCTTGGCCACTTCCCGAACTATGGAAATTGCCGATTTGCAGCGAAAGCTTGATGTGGCAGGGGATGACTTGCTTTAATCAATATGTGTCTTGACGAGTCGCAAGGTATGTATTGGGGGCAATCCTCATACATTTTTGTGGTACAAGCATGATGCTGAGATTTAGATGTTGGAATATGCATGGATGCAGATGGTGCTGCCGCCATTGAAGTTCTTCGAGCGGAGCTGGCCTGGGCCAAGGAGCAGGCCCGTCGTAGTAATGCTGCTGCCGAAAAGGCATCGACTGAATTAAAAGCCAAACAAGCTGCACGACGCCAAGATGAGGAGAAGATATCCACTATGACGCTCGAACTGGAGAATGCTACCGGCCGCTGTGAATTTCTGGAGAAGGAGAGTAAAGCCTTAACGTCCGATCTGGACAAGGCCTTACAAGAGGCTAGAGCAGCGCGGTCGGAATCCAGAGCAGCCCGTGAGGAGGTTCGACAGGCGAGGGAGATTGCGGCTGGAAAGCCCTTTCTGCTACAAACTAAGTTCGGTGACCCGAACTATGCCCAGCTTAACCAAGTATGGAGTTCTCCGGACGAGTTCTTAGACTTGCTGAAGAGTTCTGCCGATGTGGCGCAGTATTACCAAGCGCGAGATGGATATGCAATGGAGAAGCTTTTTTGGTCGCAGTTTGGCGCAACAAAGCGCCCTCTATTGCTCAATGAACAGATGTCCCAATGGGCCGAGCTTCATAGGATATCTGGCGCTGCCATGAAGGATGTCATAATCTGGTTGTGGCCAACCGAGCCTGTTCCAAATAGCTATTTCAGTTTGGTGCACAGGCTTGATGATGCGGTGCCGCGTATCGATGCTGTGAAGCAATCATCGTGCATTGAGGGTGCGTGAATGGCTTTTTCCCGAGTCAAAACATTCTGGGGGAAGATGAAGGCCATCGATGTTGCGACGAAGAGTCCGCCCAAAGGCAAGGACCACCCGAAACCGGAGCATTATTTTGAAGATGTCCTAGAGGCCGCCCGCTTTATAGAGGGTCAGTGCTCGAAAGACATAACATTCGAGTGAGGTGTATTGAAATTGTAAAAGACAATTTTATAGTTAATCTATTTATGTTTTGCTTGAAAGCTTGAATTCCTCCTGTGCGGCCGTTTTGATACAATCTGAATGTTTTCCAGTCGTCAGCTTCAGCCCCCTCGTAGGAAGTACGGGGGTGTTCGGAAAGGCATTTAATCACTCTTTATCCAACGTCTTGGTCCATGAAGGAGGTGATAAATGCGATGAACCATGCAATCGGACTATAGGGCATTAACGCTTTCACTTAGCCATAGGAGTTTTATTGTGGGGCTACGACATAGCCCCTGGTATGTATGCGGCATATGGTGCCTTACATATTTGATCTGAAAAAGATCCCTCGTGTGACACCAAGAATCGCTAAAGATTCCAAGAAGTCGTCAAGTGGTTGACCAGCTCACGCCGCATCATGACAGTCAGTTTTCGGCTTTCTCTACTGAGGTGCTTGTCTGGTTTAGACGAGGGCACAATCACAGTAGTTCTCCCTTTACTCCCCTAGCGGATAGAGCAGAACGTAGGGTAGCAAGCACAAGAACCGGGCAACCCAACTATTGACCCAAGACAATGATTCGGAGCTGATGCATATAAGGCCAAAGTTGCGACGCCGAAGTATGCTATAGAGCTGTTCGGACTTTTACTAGCAACTCATTTGTTCCCACACCAAGCCCCTGGCAGGTTATGCCAAGATATTTCTGTGAAATAACTGTAGGAGCCATATTTGTTGGGGAAACAATGCGGGTGATTAGTTCGGATATTGTTTAATAGGAACTGAGCGATATGCCAATGATTACTTATGATATATATAATAAAAACAGTTACTAGAGTGCTTGCGGGCTTGTCCGTATTGTGCTTCCGCCAATGCCCATGGTATCTTGAGTGCGTAATGATGTATGCGCAGTACAAACTTTGTAGGTGTACGGAGTGGGCGGCGGAAGCCGGGTTGCTATTTCCATTCTAGGAGTAGTTGATCCTCGGGTGGAGACTGCTTCTGACCCCCGGTGTTTCGTTGGTCAACCTTTCTGTCATCTCTGTCGCTTGGCGGCCTCCTCCCCATGTGTTCGGCGTTGAGCTTGCCAGCCTGTTTAAAGACACAACAGTTTCTGTTGGTATGATTAGCTGGTTTATCGGGGTGGCCATGAATCTGGCAGGGTTGGTCCAATATCCTGTCCAGGTTGGATGGTTCGTCTTGATTCGCCTTGAATGGCTTCTTTCACTGACCGGGCTTGGGGTTGCTGAATCCAGTGTTGACCGCTGTGTCGCCTGATCTTTCATTGTCATTGCGATTGTTGTTTTTGCTTCCTCGTGGCTTGCCGTTGCCGTCTCGGATTTTGGAGGTGCCCTGGTTACTGGCGCTATTGCTTCTACAAGCGAGCCAGCTATCTTCTCCCGCACAAAAGTAGGTCACCAGAGTAGTGAGGCCTGTCATGGATTTAGGTCCTTCTTGGCCGAGGTGGCGTGCAAGCCATTCGTCCCGGACACTGTGTCTGAAAGCTGCAAGGGCTTCCGTGTTCGTATAGTCGACGATTTGGTTCTTTTTGACTAAGAACCGAGTCCAGATCTCCTTGGTTGATTCTCCGGGCTGTTGGACAATGTGACTTAGGTCATCGACATCCGGTGGCCGGACATGGTTTCCTCAGAAGTTATCGAGGAAGGCCTCTTCCAAGTCCTCACAGCTGCCTATGGAGTTTTCAGGCAGGTTGTTTAACCAGTACCGAGCTGGCCCTTTTAGTTTTAGTGGGAGGTATTTAATGGCGTGGAGGTCGTCCCCACGAGCCATGTGGATGTGGAGGATGAAATATTCTATCCATACCGCGGGATCGGTTGTCCCGTCGTATGATTCAATATTGACAGGTTTGAATCCTTCGGGGAATTCATGATCCATTACTTCTTCAGTGAAGCAAAGCGGGTGTGCGGCGCCTCTATGTTGGGCCATACTGCGACATAACTCCGAAAGAGTCTCTTTGCGGTTTTTGGATCAGGCGTGGCGAGGTTAGACACATCCGAATAGGTAGCCATCGTGGCGTGTCGAAGCATGCTTTCATGATCCATAGATCGGTCTTGCGTTTCCTGCTCTATTGTCCAAGTCCCTCTGCAGGTTGTCTAGGTAATCGTGACCTGCGTTGTTCTTGCCTTTACGGCGAGGTGGGGCGGTCTGGTGTTCGGCTTGAGTTGCCTCTTTATCCGGACAGAGTTGTCGGTGACCTGCCACATTGTGTGATGATGGTATGGGCTCCAACGCCCCGTCATCGGACTGGTATAGCGATCTGTGCTTTGGGTAGCTTTTGGCTAGGCCACTAAGGCCATATTCTTCGGCGACCAGGACTTCGGTCCATCTGTCATTGAGTAGGTCTTGGTCAGCTTGGAGCTGCTGCTGCTTCTTTTTCAGGCTCCTTGCCCTAGCTATCAGCCTGCGCTTGAAGCGCTCCTGCTTGAGGGGCTCTTCGGGTACGATGAATTCTTCGTCGCCGAGGCTTACCTCATCTTCGGAGAGCGTAAGGTAGTTTTCATCCTCCGAACCGTTGCTGGGCGGGGCCTGTTCATCGGGGCTGGCTTGCCCGTTTTCCTGTTCCTCCTACTCGGATATTTCTCCCACAGGGTCTTCATTGCTTTCGGCGTCGTCCTGAGTACTATTTTCTCCAGCGCAATCGTTTCTGCGGCATGATTTGGGGCGGCGTGTGGGGCGCCGGAACATAGTTGTGTCTCAGGAGTTTTAACTGGATCTCCCTTGTCATTGCCGCGAGGCTTTTTAAGTGTATCGATCATGTACTCGTCATATGAAGGGGTGGCCGTCCCATGCCTGCTGACTGGCGGGTCCTGGCCTTGCTCCTTATCGGCATCGTCATTTATGCCGTCAATGTCTTCGGAGCCAGAAGCGGGCATGTCGGTTAAGTCCTCGACAGTGGCTATGAAGTGGGTGGCAGGTGGGAAGCAAAATTCTCCATTTTTAGCCTCTAGCTCGAACCGGACATAGTTCGGCCGTGAGTCCCCCATCGGGGACAGGTTTTTCAACGAATTCAGCACATCGCCAAAGGGCGAGTGTTGGAAGACATCTGCGGTGCTGAACTCGATGATTGACAACCGATCCAGCTCGGTGTCCGGGAGCGCGCAAGGTTCAGAACATATAGTCGGAAACGAGTCCGAAATTCCGTTGACGCTGAAATTGCATGGTATTGAGTCTGCGTGCGGCTCCAACACCGCGGACTCTGTGGCTTCGGATGGTGCAAACTGCTCCGGATCTAAGGTTGTAGCAGTTATAGGAACCATCTCCAGAACCTGGTCCGATGACAGATTTAGGTCACGTTCATCGGAGTGAGGGGGAGCGATCACCGCGGTCTCAAATCCATTGAACATCAAGTCTCCACGGATATCCATGACATAGTTCAAGCTTCCAAATCTGACTTGATGGCCAGGGGCATAGCTATCGGCCTGCTCCAGATGGCCAAGTGAGTTGGCCCGCAGTACGAAGCCGCCGAACGCAAAAATCTATCCGGGGAGGAAAGTTCCACCTTGGACAACGTTACTATAGTCAATTGAAGGGGCCATCGAACCTTTTGTCGACGGCACAGCGGAACTCTCAATGAAAGCACCAATGTCGGTGTAAAAACCGGCGGATCTCGGGTAGGGGGTCCCAAACTGTGCATCTAGGATCAATGGTAACAAGAGACGGGGGACACGATGTTTACCCAGGTTCGGGCCCTCTCTATGGAGGTAATACCCTACTTCCTGCTTGATTGATCTTGATGAATATGACTATTACAAGAGTTGATCTACCACGAGATCGTGATGGCTAAACCCTAGAAGCCTAGCCTATATGACTATGGTAATGAGTATATCCTTCCCAGACTAACCCCTTCGGTTTATATAGGCATCGGGGAGGGAATCTAGGGTTACATAGAGTCGGTTACATAAGAAGGAATCTTCATAGTCGGTCGCCAAACTTGCCTTCCACGCCCAGGAGAGTCCAATCCGGACACAGGTACAGTCTTCGGCCTTCATGTCTTCACAGCCCATCAGTCCGACCCAGGGACAACAGGCCAGACGCCCGAGGACCCCTTAGTCCAGGACTCCCTCAATCACCAGTGGTTTATATAGGGTATTATGACCCACCTCGCGGTAAACCGCCGGATCACTTGTGATCTATTTGTGTGGAGGGTATTGATAAATCTGAGCTGCATAAATCATCGTTATCATAAGCATAAAGTGATCATTTTTCAACTGACGGATCAGCAGTTTGCGCAAAACAAAATGTGCATGATGGCACGATAGATCGAAGTTTCACTAGCCTATTGCATGACTTAATGAGCCAAAAAGATAAGTGTTTTTTGGAAGATCAAATGTTTAAACCACCCAATGGATCAATCTTCTTGGCCTTGATGACTTGAAGCTTTCGGGTCATCCTTCTCTAGTTCTTCGTCCTCCGCCGTCGGGAAGTTGGGCGATGACCAGTCAATGCCACACAAGGCTTGGAATTCAGCTTCATCATCTATAAGGTCAGATGGATCAACTTCAGGGGCGAAAGTATGCTTGCGGATTGGGGGAATCAGATCCATCACTTTATAAGCCGGCGTGGGCATCTTCTGGTTTTCTGCATCATAAGCCGGCTGATATTTTGAGAGATTTGTTTCATCAGCAATCAGAGTCGCCAGAGGATGTATATCTTTAACACAGGCAGCGAAGTCTTTCTGGTCAAAAGAAGTGCCATCTTCTTTCAAACTTGGATACCCAGTAGCTACCTCGGCCGGGTCTAGCTCTGGTAACCATGCCTTAGCACGACTCAAGGCCGCCACGATGCCGGCTCTTACACATGACCATTTTATCTCTTGAACCTCACAAGCGGAATTGACAATTTTTTCAAGACATCACTCAGTAGATTGGGTCCTTGATTTGTTGGAGAAATCGTGGCTAGTGTGCACTCAGTTCCGGTATATAGTTGTTCAATAAGCGTATATACGACTTTAAGTTTCACCAGCGTATCTTGACTAAGGTTGCTGCTCCTCGGACCTGTGTAACAATCATGGAGTGATCAGCGGTGGTTTATGATATAAAAAGAAGAGATTCAATTTTGATGCTGGCAAGGCGGCTCACCAAAGATAGCAGAAACCATCTGGGATACACGATGTTTTAAACCGGTAAGCTTAGAGGTCACCTTTTGAAGATCAGCTTCCGCTTTTTTGGCCCACTGTGTTAGAGCAGTTTTCTCCTCAGCCCAGGCAGTTCTTTCAGCATCAAAACCGGTCTTTAGCTTTTCTGTCTCCTCCAGACTAAATTTGAACTTTAAGTCGGCTTTCCGGGTCTCAGATTCTTGAACCTCCAGTCGAGTTTTCATATCAGCCAATTGTAATTGAAGTTGAGCAGCGGTGTCCTGTATAGGCGCAGATTTGAAACCATATTCATAAGTTAGCTTATATGAATAAAGTCCCAAGCATTTTGCAAGCAACAACACTTGGCACTTGGGGGCTAATGCCTGCCGAAAAAATTCTTCATACAAACAGCTTCTATAAATAAGTACCAAGCACTTTGCAAGCAAGAGTACTTGACACTTGGGGGCTAATGCACGTTGCACCTTTTGTTACTATTTTATGATGACCCAGTTGCGCTGCAAATGACCACAGCCGGCTCATGGGGACTACACAAGTAAGTTCTGATTTATAAACAATAATGTACAAGTACCGGTTCATTCATGCTGATTAAACCGGCTCTTGGGGGCTATAGATGCAATGTTAATCGTTCAAAATCCAATTTAACTCTAATGGTGAAAGACAGCCTTGCAAGGATTCTATCAAAGATGTTTTTTATACCCATGGCTACTCTAAGTCTACAGCATATTCAATCATATCATATGCATTAGACTTGGGGGCTGACAGGATATGCATACTGTATTAAGCCGAAATTTATACCACATACTTCTGGTGCATCTGTTTCACCATGTCAATCTCAAGGTTGCGGCTGGTATTGACTTGATTGAGATAACCAGAGAGTACTTCACTGGCGCTTAGTTGAGAGTAATCAGCAATATTAAATCTCACTTTTCGCCTTTCGAGGAACTCCTCCTTGGCAGAGTGCTTGGCCAAGACAGTGGGTTGTCCTGGTTCTTTAAAGCCGGTCCCAGTGATCACAACATCGTCAGTGGATGTTCCTGACGGTTTAATGGGGCTTGATGATTCAGTGCCCAAAGGATTGACATTTGTAGGGTCACTGGAAAGGTCAAGAATTTCTGGTGGAACGTCATGGACGGGCTCTTGAGGTTGTGGCATGGAGGTGTCAGAGGATGGAGTTTGCTGTTCCGGTTCATGGGCTTTGGGCTCTTCGGCCGGTTTGGTCACCTTTGCTTTCTTGCTAGGTTTTGCTTGTCCACTGCATGGGTTATGAGAGATTAGTACAAATATAAGAGCATAAGGAGATAGAGAATAAAAGTGATATAAGAGCATAAGGAGATAGAGAATAAAAGTGATGTTACCCAGGGGCGGTCTTGAAAGCCGGCAGCTGGGTCTGAGATGAGTCGCCGGAGGAAGAGCGAGAAGCCTCATGATAGTTTGAATCGGAAGGATTAAGTGGCTGGGGGAGGAGAACCCCCCCGC
>NW_024119410.1:0-13598 GCF_003073215.2 Triticum urartu
AGGAGAGTCGTGATGCGTAGGAAACATACTTGATATGCTGTCTTGTGGTAGCTTTGTCCAACCGTAGTACCGCCGTGGTTTCGCGGGCTTTTTCAGATTTGAACCTATTAAGATCTGATGCGGCGCGGTACTACCGTGCCCGATGTGCGGTACTACTGCTCTTGCGGTACTACCGCCTGTCAGGTGCGTTACTACCATACCGTGTGGTACTACTGCTCTACAGACGTGGTACTACCGCGCCGGCTGCGGCGCTAAGGTCGTACTACCGCTCCTACACCCGGTACTACCGTGATCTTGCACGGTACTACCGCGTCTAAGAGCCGTACTACTATCTTAGCTCCGCAGCACTTGGCAGTACTACCGTAGGGATCAAATCTCTCTCTAGGCATTTATCATGTGTGCTTTCTGCTTGTTTCACTTGCTTTGTTGTGGTCTTTGCATTAATCTCTCTTGGCTGTTGTGGGTGTTTTTGCGTTTTGTGTCTCAGGTGGTGGCTCTCGCCGTTCCAATCCTAGTCATGACACTGGCTTCAAGCGTCTGCGCAACCCCCAAGATGAAGCCCCAGAGGGCTCCAATGCCCCCAAGCGCAATGTCAAGACCACTGCCAGCAAGCAAAAGGAACCTGCTAAGGACATGGACGAGATTTCAATCACTGAGTATGTCGAGCGCTGGAAGATCAATCCCTATGTGAATCCTCGGGCTATCCTCAGAGGCACCGAGTTGTTCTGGACCAAGCAACAGGCTCTCATCTATCTGGATGTGATCAAGAAGAAGTTACAAGTTTCCTGTTCCGGTTTCGGCTTGAGGGAAGTGCCTGAAATTGATTCAATTCTTATCTCCGATTTCGAACTCCGGCCCGTCAGGTTCGAACTGACTTAGGTTGGACCAGGACCCACCTATCTCCACCAAGAAGGAATCGCTTTGGTTACGCAGTTCAGTTGGCGATAAAAGCCAACCTAATCTGCGGGCCGGTAGGCCAGCCAACTAACTCTTCAAATGAAGAACTTATTTCCCCACACACCAAAGTAGACCTTGATCGAAAGGCACCACAAGGCGAACCAATAGAGTGTGGTGTAAGCGGTGAAGCAGAATAGGAATTGGAACTGCTTGAACTAGAAAGGGCTACCGCTACCACACCTCTTTTCAATTCTCTAGAGATAGTTGTCATTTATCTCTTCTTCCGGGTCCCTCCTATTTGGTTGGAAGTTTCCTGCTCCAGTACTTGACTAAGCCCCGTGCTCATCCAAGGAGGGAGTTTGCTTTACCCAACTCCCCTTTTTGATAACAAGGCAAAAACCTCCGACCCGACATTCATGAGTTTCGAATGAAGAATGAAGAGTGCCCTGCCCCTCTTTTTTTCCCTAAATCTTGGATTTGGAAGTTGGTAAAGACCCACCCCTTGTTTAAGTCAGAATGAGTCCCCGAGACATTGGCTTCCGCCAACAGTGAACTATTAAGGATCGCATCCCGCGCATATTCTACATTATAGCTTGCAACTAATTCAGCTTCCGCTTCTGGGAGATCAGACGGAGCCCCAAAAGTAGGAAGTCTAGCGTGCTTCTTTAGTGCTGCTCTTCGATCAGATGCTTTCTCATTGAACGAGGCATATTAAAGTGAAAGAAGTTCCAGGTCGAGTCCCGAGCAGGTGATCGTTGATTTTGATCATGAAGGTGGCTCCCATGGTTCGGGTGGGCACGGATATGGATGGCAGGACAGGAGTGAAGATCCCTCAGCTAAGGGCTAGACCGGACGTTTCACTGTCTGAGGACGAAGCGGGCGTTCGTTTTTGTCAAGTGGATAGACATGCATCCCCTGCGGAAGGACAAGTTTCATGACTATTTTGGAGAGGCTCTGGACTTGGTGGAGCAGTTTGCTATTGAGCCGGTGATCTCTTTTCACCTTGACTATGACCCTGAGCTCATCTGTCAGTTCTTTACCTCAGTGTTCTTTCATCCCGGGGAGGAGCAGAGGATGACTTGGATGACCAATGGCCGTCAGCTGTCTGCTACATGGAAAGAGTTCATGGACCTGCTGCACATACCTGATGACGGGCTTCACACCCCCGTTGGCATTCACCCCCATGCCAACTCTGAGTCTGCCAACAAGAACCTGCTTCAGCCCTTCCTTGTTGAGAAGGTACTCCCCAATGGCAGGTCATCTTGGGTGTTAACCTCCTTTCTGGATATCATGCATCGCATCTTCCGCAACACTCTGTTACCACACATTGGCGACAAGGACAAGGTACATGCATATCTGGTGGACATGTTGCTCTTGTGTGCAGAGGCACGTTCTTCTCAGACTCAGCCACTTGATGTCTCACACATCATGTGGTGTGAGCTTCGGTTTGCGGTGTTCACTCGCAAGGTACCTATCTATGGACCGTACCTGTTTCTGCTACTCTCCACCACTTGGGAGAAGATGTACCCAGGTGATGAGTTCCTTGCTCCAGACTGGATTCGCCATGAGTCCATCAGCCTCCGCGTCAACTCCAACTGGGCCAAGACCACTACCCGTGCTGAGGCATCTTCTGCTAGGAGGGCTGCTGGTGAGGGGGAGGTTGCTGCTGCTGAGAATGTTGCTGAGGACCGTGCTGCTAGGTCCACCACTTCTTCCTCTGAGCCATCATGGGCCAAGAAGCTAAAGGACAAGATGAAGACTCTCTTTTGCATGCAGGCGAAGGGACAGCATAGGGCTCACGTGGCTGACAAGGAGAGTCGCCGCCATGAAAAGAAGGTTATGAGGCTCTTTGGAGAGGATGTGTCTGGCGGGTCTGAGGACGTCATCACACCTGAGGCTGCCTGGATGTCAAAGCAGGGATACAAGTGGACCAGTTCAGAGGATGACCTCGAGGAGACTATCCCCGCCGCTGAGTCTGACAAGGAGCACGAGGAGCAGTGGGACGACTTCTCTGCCTGAGCCACCCCGTGTGCGTAGGTGTCCTCTCTGCCTTTTTGGCGTCTCGATGCCAAAGGGGGAGAGAGTGTAGGGATTTGTGTTGTGTCGTGCTTGGTGTGTTTGTTTGCTTTGTCGTTTGGACCTCGTTTGCTTTTGTTTGGTTTGTGCCTTCGAGACCTATCCTTCATATGGTGTAAGATATATACACTCTATCTATCTTAGTTATCTTATGTTTGTACTATCTTGTCTAGTGATAGATATGCCTTGTCTCTATAATATAGGGGGAGCTCTGTTCCTAGTATTCGTGCTCATCTAGGTGGCACACATTTAGGGGGAGCCCGTCTATATTATAGAGAGGAGGGGCTTGCATTTACTTAATAGTATTTTCTTTGTGCAAATCCCATTTTGTCATCAATCCACCAAAAAGGGGGAGATTGTAAGGACATATTTATCCCTAAGTGTTTTGGTGATTGATGACAACGCATTTGCGGACTAATCGTGTGCCATGAGTATTCCAGACACTTCTTTGCTAGGCACAAGACGATTGGGTGCCCCTCGAAGACTGACAAAGACGGCATTTTTTCTACGTTTCTTTTTGGTGGATTTGAGTCGTAGGAAAGCCGTACTATTAAGAGGGGGTCCGCGTTGGAAAGGTTTGGGTGGAATCATCACGTACACGTCTCCTTCTTATCCCCTCCTTCTTCCTTGGAGCTCCCTCCATTTTCCTGCCTCCTTTGACTGGCTGCTGTTGTGGTTGCGGTAGTACTGCTCCTGGGTCAACGGTAGTACCGTAGGCATCCACGGTAGTACCGCATGGTGGCACGGTAGTACCGCTGGTGCCCACGGTAGTACCGCTCCCCTGGAGCCGCACTACCGCTGCCCACCAGGCTAGTGCCGCCCCTTTGCGGTAGTAGGAGCAGATGTAATTTTTTACATCCGCACCTACCGCGGTAGTACCGCTTTCGCCGGGCGGTAGTACCGCGCTATGCGGTCAGGCAGTAGTACCGCCCCTCGGTAGTACTACTGTGTCGAGTTTTTGCTACTTCTGTTTCTTTGCGGAAGTAGGCACGGTAGTGTCCCTTCCCCCTGGCTGGGACGTTTGCCTCGCCTAGTTGATGTGAGACCATCTTCCTCCTTATTGTCTTCTCCACAACCACCACTCTTTTCCACCTATAGTGCTATGTCCATGGCTCACGCTCATGTATTGCGTGAAAGTTGAAAAAGTTTGAGAATACTAAAGTATGAAACAATTGATTGGCTTGTCATCGGGGTTGTGCATGATTTGAATATTTTGTGTGACGAAGATGGAGCATAGCCAAACTATATGATTTTGTAGGGATGAACTTTCTTTGGCCATGTTATTTTGAGAAGACATGATTACTTTGTTAGTATGCTTGAAGTATTATTATTTTTATGTAAATATTAAACTTTTGTCTTGAATCTTTCGGATCTGAACATTCATGCCACAATAAAGAAAATTACATTGATAAATATGTTAGGTAGAATTCCACATCAAAAATTCGGTTTTTTTTCATTTACCTACTCAAGGACGAGCAGGAATTAAGCTTGGGGATGCTTGAGATGTCTCCAACGTATCTATATTTTTTTATTGTTCCATGCTATTATATTATCCATCTTGGATGTTTTATATGCATTTATATGCTATTTTATATGATTTTTTGGGACTAGCCTATTAACCTAGAGCCCAGTGCCAATTTCTTTTTTTCCTTGTTTTTGAGTTTTACAGAAAAGGAATACCAAACGGAGTCGAATTGACGTTGCAATTTTCGATGATTTATTATGGACCAAAAGAAGCCCCCAAGGTAAAATAGTTGGGCCAGAAGAGTCCCGAGCGGTCCACGAGGGTGGAGGGCGCGCCCTACCCCCCCTGGGCGCGCCCCCTGCCTCGTGGATGACTCGGCGACCACCCTGACGTGAGACGGACGCCAAAAATTCCTATAAATATAGAAACCCCCAAAAAGAAACCTAGATTGGGAGTTCCGCCGCCGCAAGCCTCTGTAGCCACCAAAAACCAATCGGGACCCTGTTCCGGCACCCTGCCGAAGGGGGGGTCCATCACCGGTGGCTATCTTCATCATCCCGGCGCTCTCCATGACGAGGAGGGAGTAGTTCACCCTCAGGGCTAAGGGTATGTACCAGTAGCTATGTGTTTGATCTCTCTCTCTCTCTCGCTCGTGTTCTTGATATGGCACGATCCTGATGTACCGCGAGCTTTTCTATTATAGTTGGATCTTATGATGTTTCTCCCCCTCTATCTCCTTGTGATGAATTGAGTTTTCCCTTTGAAGTTATCTTATCGCATTGAGTCTTTAAGGATTTGGGAACACTTGATGTATGTCTTGCATGTGCTTATCTGTGGTGACAATGGGATATTCACGTGATCCACTTGATGTATGTTTTGGTGATCAACTTGCGAGTTCCGTGACCTCGTGAACTTATGCATAGGGGTTGGCACACGTTTTCGTCTTGACTCTCCGGTAGAAACTTTGGGGCACTCTTTTAAGTTCTTTGTGTTGGTTGAATAGACGAATCTGAGATTGTGTGATGCATATTAAATAATCATACCCACAGATATTTGAGGTGACATTGGTGTATCTAGGTGACATTAGGGTTTTGGTTGATTTGTGTCTTAGGATATTATTTTACTACAAACTCTAGGGCTGTTTGTGACACTTATAGGAATATCCTAATGGATTGATCGGAAAGAATAACTTTGAGGTGGTTTCGTACCCTAGAATAATCTCTTCGTTTATTCTCCGCTATTAGTGACTTTGGAGTGACTCTTTGTTGCATGTTGAGGGATAGTTATATGATCTAATTACGTTATCCTTGTTGAGAGAACTTGCACTAGCGAAAGTATGAACCCTAGGCTTTGTTTCGAAGCATTGCAATACTGTTTACGCACACTTTTGCTACTAGTTACCTTGTTGTTTATATATTTTCAGATTACAAAAACCTATATCTACCATCCATATTGCACTTGTATCACCATCTCTTCGCCGAACTAGTGCACCTATACAATTTACCATTGTATTGGGTGTGTTGGGGACACAAGAGACTCTTTGTTATTTGGTTGCAGGGTTGTTTGAGAGATACCATCTTCATCATAAGCCTCCCACGGATTGATAAACCTTAGGTCATCCACTTGAGGTAAATTTGCTACTGTCCTACAAACCTCTACACTTGGAGGCCCAACAACGTCTACAAGAAGAAGGTTGTGTAGTAGACATCACCTGGCGCCCATGTAACTTTACCGTTGTAACCCTGGGGCGGCCTATAAGACCCCCAGGAGACCTCCATGTACACGGGCGAACACTTACGCGATCACTAGTAGAACACTCACCCACACACAAGGAGAAGCAGCCTTTGCACCGGCCTGTCTTCCTCCTTCCCAAAACAGCTCAAGGAGAAAGCTCGTATCCATCTCATATAAACCACACTCGACACGACTAGGGGTGTTATCTCTTCGGAGATCCCCGAACCTAGGTACGTCTTGCATCTCTCGCTCACTCGTACCAACCTCGCCTCTAGAGCCCATCAGTTGCCTCTTGCCTATCCCTCTCTTTCGCCACCCCTTGGCATCTGTCGTGCGCCCATGCACCACGATGCAGATTTACCCAGGTTAGGCCCCTCACGATCGAGGTAAAAGCGTACTCCTGCTTGTTTGCTTATTGCTTGAGGATCAATTACAAGGGAGTAGATTCGCTTGACCTAGCTATTGGTCGATTGTAACTTAGCCCTATCTGCCTTAGGGACTCGCCTTTATATACAGGTCAAGACCCAAGGCTTACAAGAGCCCGGGTTGTACTACGATCCGTGACCTAGTATGTTTCTGACTTGTCTTGTTTCCTAAGTAAGGAAACTCAAGGTGGCTTACACTTCTGGGCCTTGAGTCGCCATCTTCTGATACTGGGCCGCAAGTCGAACTGCTTGGTGAACCACCCTACTGGTCTTGTGCCTGGGCACCATGACCCATCGTAAGTCTTGCTCATCAGCCGCCACCTGGATGACCCGACCCACGCGCCGTCATCGTCACTCGAGTTTAATGGCATGTCCACATTCGGATCTCTAGTCTATCTCTCCCGAGAGACATACGAATGCCACCAAGCTTTTCCCAACAATCAACTTAACCCGATTAGTCGGGAAATTCTTAGTCCAGAATCAGTTGTGTTTTCGCTCAGGTCACGATGGGTTATCACTTTGCAACGGCTCCTAGGCGCCCCCGAGGCACTCAGACATAACCAAGAGTTCATCCCATCCGTCCTACAAAACCTCAACTGATTCGGGGGCTAATGATGGGGTCATCTACTAAGGGTAGGGTAATAGACCTGGCTTCTAAGGCCCACTTGCAGCCCCCACACAATCATTGGACGATCCCTGGACCGTAGGCGCATTCGGATGTGCACTAGTTGTTATCCACTCGGATACATTCCAGCCACTCGGACGCACTACCACCAGCCGGCCCCGCCAGCGCCACTTGGATATAGGAGGCGGAGAGGCGACATGGGAGCTGCAACGGCCGAGAGGCTTAACCATGGACTTCAAGTGTAGTTATATCGACAGTTACTAGTAACGCCTGTAGTCACTCCCCCTCTTATCCCCCCTTGTAATGTAGCATTGATCATGTAGCCCCTAAGTCTGGTTTGGTAATTAATGACAATCTCTATGGACTAATGTTTTCATTGATATATATTTGAAGGGATTGTCCATAGATGGTGCATCAAGGATATTAGATGGAATCAAGGATAAAGTCCATATATATGAAAATATGTTTGCTCTAAGCATTGGTATTAATTGACAAATTCCTATGGAGCATCAAGTGCATTAAATCCTACATGAAGAAAAAATCCATAGTGATGCATGAAGCATGTTGGATTTATGTGAAAAAATGCAATAAAACATTCAAAGAAGTCATCATGGTATCCCTCTCTGGATACCCCATGCGCACAGGCCTCTTGACCCCACTGCGCACGGGGTCGAGTGTCAACTCTCTGGATACCCCGTGCGCATAGGGTCCCTAACCCCCATGCACATGGGGCCTAGGGTTTGGCACTCGAGGTCCCATATCCGGTGAGGTTTCAAGTTGGTCTTTGGGGATTTATGTTGAAGCCATCAAGATTGATTTTAATATCTAACCAAATATATTCAAGGTGGAGTTCGTTAGAGGATCTTGAAGATTGACATGTGTGGGCTTTAAGGATCAAGAACTTGAGAGTATAATCAGATAGAAGAATTCAAGTTATGGTTTGAAGACAAGATCATGGTAATCTCATGTGTTGGGTTTTCGGTTGATGAAGCCTTGAAGCAAGCAACTAGAGTGAATAATTCATTGTGCCTCTCAAGAGATTATGATGGAGTTTTTAGAGAGCAAATGATGACCAATATGATATTCATAGTGAAACTTGATATGGTCATGAAAGAGTCTTTGGTGATCTATTTCTTGAAGCAATGACGGGAAATGAAGAGTTCATTGTGGCTTCCAAGAAACCAAGATGGGGCATGAAGTAAAGATGTTGGTTGACCTAGATGAAGCTCGAAGATTATCTATATGGTCAACTCTTAAAGCGTAATCTTTGTACCACATGGGATCAAGTGATCTAGTGGTATGCTAAGTAATTGTGAATTGTGCTTTGCTACCTAACCCATGCTATGTGCTTTATATGTCTACACGGGTTATGTGTTTCTCATGGGCTTGCATCAAAAGAGAGATTTAAAGTAGCCTATGTGTGGATGACAACAAGTGGTGATAGTCATCGGGTTCGAGGAGTCCAAGTGCAAGATGAGAAGCTGGAGGTTATATGCTTTGAATCTTGCGGTCCACATCATGATAATGTGCATCTGAAGATGGGCTTAAGTTAAGGCTTCCCTCATTGCAATATGAGGAAGCAATTCCTGTATCTTCACCAAGTGGCTGTGGAATAGAAAGGGATTCCAACTTGAGGCAAGCATTAAAGTCATCATCAAACTCAAGTTGTATTTGCAAGGCAAAGGTATAACTTAGCTAGGTTTTCCTAGTTTTGCCAGTCTCGTAGTGCTTGGTCGGAGACCAGATTATAGGTTTGAGGGACTTTCGGGCGAGTAGCTTAATCACGTTGCATGTAGAGAGCTCAAATATTTGCATTACTTGCATCATTATTTCTTGTTGATCTTGGGTGGTTATCTATGTGAGGACCTTGGGCTTTTCCATAGCTTCAAAATGAGCCCAAGACCATTGAATTCGGAGTTCGTATGCCAAAGTTATCACCGTTTTAGTGGGCTTCTGCAGGTTGTTCTAGGTACCCCGTGGACATGTGGTTTTTGACCCCCGTTGGCACGGGGCCCTATGCACACAGGCTTGTACCATGCGCACGGGACCCCGTGGGCATGGGGTGTCCAGGAACTGCCCGTTGAGCCCCAACGGCTAGTTTTGGGTTTTGCCTATTTATGGGCTCCTTCCTCCCACCGGTTGGGGCACTGTTCAGACACTTTCCTAATACCATTTTAAGCCACTTACCACCTCTCCCAAAGCCCTATATCCCTCTATGTGAATGGGGTATTTCGTGGATGGATTTCTCAGCCATTTTTTGATCCTATCCATTGCATCCCCTCTCTTCAATCTCCTACGTTCGAGAGTGCATCTTGTGAGATTGAGAGAGTGAGTTGAGCATTTATTGCTTGACCTAGCATTGCATTTGTTGCATCGGTTAGAGCTCCCCACATCAATTTTTTCGAGTGAGAGCCCGTGAGTTTATTACTCTTGGATCCTTCCACCTCCTAGACGGTTTGGTGATATATTGAGAAGTTTGTGAAGAGGCCTAGGTGGCCAAGGTTCCCCCAGAAGCTTCCTTTTGTGGTGTGCTCCGGGGATGGGTGTTGAAGTGGCCTAGGTGGTCAAGTTCCTCCGGAAGCTTCCGTGTTTGTGGTGTGATCCGGAGAAGATTGTAAAGATGTGGTGGTTTCCTTCAAGACCAACCCCGAGTGAATCGAGACTCATCCGTTGGGGGTGACTCGAAAGGGAGAATACGGTGACTCACTTGGTGACGCCCCAAAGCTTTGGCTTCGGCACCGCTTCAATGGAGATTAGCACTCTCATGAGTGTGAACTTTGGGATAAATCTGCGTCCCCGACTCACTTGTGGTTATCTCATACCCACACTCTTTACTTTCCGCAATTCATACTTGCTCATATTGATATATATTGTGCTAGTTGAATTGCTTAGTTGTTCCTACATTTCCATATCTTGTGATATAGTTTGTGCTTGCTAGTTTGCTTAAGTGCCTATCACTACTGGAATCAGGATCTTTGCCATCAGCTAGCTGACGGCAAAGGAGTTCTTTGCCATCAGCATACAGAAAGCTGACGACAAAGAAAGAGCGGACGACAAAGATGGTGTTTGCAATGAGCCAGTTCTTTGTGTCCGCTAGCAGACGGCATAGAAGCTTTGTCGTCCGCTAGCGGACGGCAAAGAGGGAGGGTAACATACCAACGAGGGCCTCCTAACGGCCACTTTCTTTGCCGTTGGCTAGCGACGGCACTCCTCTAGTCGTCATCTAGATCATTTCAATTGGTATTAGAGCTTTGGTATCTCCTTGGTAGGCTTCACCGCCTAGAGAGTAAAGATGTCGACTAGGGGTATAGTGCACAATGACACTTTTTGTTTTAGTGGCACAAACTATCACTTGTGGAAAATTCGCATGCTTTGTCATTTTCAGACCATGGGTCCAAATTTTCTGCGAATTGTTCTTGTAGGGGCTTCTCCGTGTAAGGATGACCATTTTCCAACTAATGAGGAAAATGATGATATGCTTTGTGGGTATGGTGCTAAGAATTCCATAATCCGGTCTATATCCCTCGAAGTGTTTGAGTCAATCATGACCTGTGTGACGGCTCATGATATGTGGACCAAACTTGAAGAAATATATGGTGGGTCCAATCTTGTTGATATTCATCATATGTCGGAGGATTCAATTGAGGAGTTCTCCACATCTTCAAATCATGAAGAACTCCATATTGCTTCTTCATCCATGCGCTTGGACATTTCTACTTCTTCCACCTCACTATCATATGGCATGTCCCAAGGTAATTACATGGTGAGTGGAAATATTATTTTTGATGATGATGTTGTGCTAAACATTGATTATCTTTCATGTATACATGCTAGTGTTGTAGATTCTATGGACTTGAGCATATCTAGCAAAAATGACTTACATTCTTGTGTTGATAGTCCATGCATATCATTTGGAGATTCCTTGAATACCTTTTGTGATGATATCCTTGATACTCCTTGTTTCCATGATCTCTATGCTTCTATTTCCTCTAGTTGTTGTTTGACTAACCATGTAGAGGAAACAAGAGAAAATAGTGTACACACCATTATTGAGGAAATTGCTAGAGGAGCAAAGAAGGACATCACCTCGTTGGAGAGGAAATACTATGAGTGTCAAGAGGATGGACACGGACATCCTACTCCCGATGATAAAGAAACTCCCTCTCCAAAAGAATCATCATCACCCTCCGATTTTCACATGTGCCTCATGGCAAGAGGTAATACCGAGGTATCATCTACTCATAGTAATGATAATGATGAGAGTGATGATGAATGTGATAGGGATATGAGTCAAGAAATATATGAAATTGGTAATTCTCTTCGTGGGGTAAATAAGAACACTTATGAGATATTTAAAGATCTTATTACTCATTTTGGAAAGTGTAATGATTTACTTCACGAAGAGCAAGAACAAAATGAAAAACTTGATAGTAACCTTCTTGATGCTCTAGAGACTCTTAGAGACTTAGAATCTTCCAAAGAAGAAACTGAAGTTGCTCATGATCAACTTAAAGAGGATTTTGCGCACCTTGACCTTGGCTACAAGAATGTGAAAGGAGAGCTCACCAAACTCTCTAAGTCTTATGAGGAACTTCAAGCTAGTCATGTGAAGTCTCTAGTCTCTACTAGCTCCTCTCATATTGGCAATAATGCTTGTGCTACTAACTCTACTTCTTGTGAAGCATCTATCTTGAAGGAGAATGTTGATCTAAGGGCTCAACTTGTTTTGCTAACTAGCAATTATGGGAAATTAGAAAAAAGTCATGAAAAGCTCTTGGGCTCTCATGATGATCTTCTAATCTCCCATGAAAGGCTAAAGTTAGCTCATAAGGCTATTGTGACTAAGGTAACATCTCGTGAGCCTCATGTGGACATGAGCACTATTTCTACTCAAAATGCTTTATTGACATGTGCTAGTACTAGTGATTCATCTAGACATATTATTGCCAATTCTCGTGATGAATTGCTCTCCTTGCATTGTTGCTCTAACAATGAAGCTTATATTTCCTCTAGTACTTTTGTTGATACTAACCTTGTAGAGGAAAACAAAGAGCTCAAGGGCCAAGTCACTATGTTGAAGAAAGACTTGGAAAAGTGTCATGAAGGGAACTCCACTCTCAAAAATATCTCGAGTATTCAAAACTCCCCTCATGACAAGAGTGGACTTGGTTTCACTTCCAACAACAAGAAGTCCAAGAATAAGAAGAATGGACAAGACCAAGTCAAGAATGAGGCCAACATTACATGCTTCAAGTGCAAGAATGTTGGACACCATGTGAGATCTTGTCCATTGAAGAAGAAGGCTTCAAATGTGAAGCAACAAGGGAAGTGGCCTCAAGTTCAATCTCAAGGTCAACCTCATGTTGAAGAAAGGCCACTACCAATGATGAACAAAAATAATGCTCCCCAAGTTGAGGAAATAAAGAAGAAGAGAAGGGGGAGCACATGTTGCTATATTTGTCGTGAGAAGGGACACATATCCTCATCTTGTCCGAACGGGAACATCCCTAAGCCTCCTCTAGTCAATGATCATTATTCGCTTAGGAAGGATGTTGTTGGCAATTTGTTTGCCAAGTTTGTTGGTGCCCAAAGTGGTTTGGAAATGGAAAAGACCATTTGGGTTGCCAAGCCTATTGTGACTAAGTTCTTAGGACCCAACTTGGTTGGGGACCATCAAGCTCAAACTTGATCAATAGGTGTGTGGAGGACATTGGAGATTTGGCTAGTTCATGACGAAAAGGATATCCACCATTTATTTGTTCGAGCCAAGTCATGTGGATTATCTTCATATTATCTATCCAATGTTGCTCCTTGCGGTAACTTGTATTTTTTATTGCTTACATTGAAAGTTACTCGCCCCTTGCATGCTTAGGTTTTGTATCTAGCATGTGCATTTATATGTTGTGCTTCCTAGTATGCTTGATTTGTGTTATCTAGCATGTGTAGGTTGCGTTGCACATCATATAGTGTGTTGCTTGTTGTCTTGAGCCTTATTTGTATGTTGTTTGGCTCTTGCGAGATATTAGTGGATCATCACATTATGGGGGAGTGTTATGTTTTGTGCGCATCACAAACCCAAAATGTGAATATGAGAAATACTACATAGTATTGATACTCAATATTATCTAGTCACTATGTGGTATGTCAAGCTCATTTGAAATTCAAATTCTAAGATTATCCATTAATTATCTCTTGTAGGTGGTTATTTGCCTCTGTTGTGTGCTTGTCGTGGTATCCAGAATTTTGCATCAGAAAAGTTTTGGATACCCCGTGCGCACGGGGTCTTTTGACCCCCATGCGCACGGGGTGTTGCGTAATGATACGTCTCCGTCGTATCTACTTTTCCAAACACTTTTGCCCTTGTTTTGGACTCTAA
>NW_024119411.1:0-30213 GCF_003073215.2 Triticum urartu
TGTCTTCAACGAGTCACTGGTTTCATCTTCACTTCCTTTTACTTACTGATCCCTCATTGTGAAGTCATTGCGTGTTTGTTCTATCTATTGTCTTCACAACGTGAGTGTATGATCTGTTTGGCTTCATAGTATCTTCCTACCTGATCCTAATTACACTACAGCTATTTGTCACTGTGCTTTCACTCTGTTGATACTTGACCATGGCTTGCCTAGTGTAGTCTAAATTCCGTTGCATAGTAATAGGCATATCTCTACTGTTTGTCTTCATAACTTCCACGTTTTGAAGACTTCCATAAAAATCGCCTATTCACCCCTCCTCTAGTCGATATAACGCACTTTCAACCCCTCCAAAGTGGCCCAAAACCCACCTAAACCTCCTCCATCACGTAGGCCGTTCGATCACGATCTCGTGGCCGCAAACCGTGCTCGATCACAATCACGATCGCGTGGCTGCAAACCGTGGCCGGATGTGCCATTTCCTCCCACGCGGACACTGAGGGCTTGCCACGTGTCCTCGGCCGGCCTCCTCCACCGCGGCCCGCGGCAGCCCAGGGCGGGCCCTCTCCACTGTGCGACCGGGCCGCGCCCCCGCCACCCGCAGCCTGCGTGCCTCGCCGCCCGCTGGCTCGCGCTGCCGCCCGGAGCCGCACGCGGCAGCCGCTGACAGCGCCGACCGCCGCCACACCTTCGCCTCCTCGTCGCCTCGCCACGGGAGACGCCGCCCTGCCGTCCGACACCTCCTCGTCGCCAGAGCGCCCCGGATCCGGCCGTCCCCCTTCTCCGGCGAGCTTCTCCACTCCGTCCTCCTCTTCTTCTACGGTGAACAGGAATTCCGGCGACCTCGACATCCGCGCCCGATCCAGATCCGATCTGAGATTCAGTTGACTTTTGCACCCTAACCCTTATTTTTTTTGCATAGTTCATCATGGCAGAACTTCATCACCGTTGCTCCGATTCGTGCGTGTATCATATCGAAATGTTCGTCTCGACGAATACTCCATTTCATCTCATTGCGTCATGTTCATTTGAGCTCATCTTGATGCCCTAAATGTTGTTCGAAGAGTGCTAGTTTCTGTTAGTTTCAGATCCTTAACAGGATTTGGACATTTGTCATTTTTGCCATGATTAATGTGTGCATGCTATGATCTTGAGCCCTACATGTGTTTTGAAGTATGCCATTCCATCTTACAGGGGTGTATGCCATGTATTTTTGTGATCTCTGTGGTGACTAGCACAAGCATGCAAAGTAGCTCTCGTAATGTTGCTGATTTCAGAGACTTAGAAATCTTCTAAGTCCTTTTACTGTTGTAATTTTTATGCCATGTATTCATGTTGCTATTGAGTGATCCATGCCTCTTTTGAGCATGATCAGTAAGGATGTTTTGTAGATATTGTTGTGATCTATCCATCCATGTCTTTGTTTGCAATTATGGATCACCCTAGCTCGACTCAATCGGGCTCTACTTTTGCTATAAAATGTTCCTGGCAGAATGTTTACATGTTAAGCATTTTTGCCGAGGTTGTTGTAGTTGATCCATGCATGCTATGAGGTTGTTCTTGCCATGTTTAGCTTCGGTTCCATGTCTACTTGCTGGGTGTATGCTTAGTTTGTCATGCTATGCCTTGTGATGAGTGCATCGAGCTCGTTAACATGCCTACTTAATATCTGTTCTGCCATGTTCCAGTTTTCTGCTAAGTCTGAATCTGTTAACGATAATTGCTATGTTCACATGGTTGCCATTGTATTTTCTGATCCCTTTTGGCTTATGGTCAGTAAGGGACTTTTGTTGTATGCTTTGATTAGCTACATGCCATGCCTTGCTTTGCCATGATATGTTCCTGTAGCATGTTGTTATCCTGCTCTAAACATTGCTTCCTGATGATAAATTCCTGACATGTTATTAATTTCACTAAGTCTGTAACCTGTTATCTTTTGCACTTTTGCCATGCTTGTTTGAACCTGTTATTGAGTGAATTCGCCGTAGCTCAGTGTTCATCTTTTGTCAAGCATCTTGAGTGGATCCCTGCCATGTATTTTGTTTCTATGTTAGAGTGCTGTAGCTTGTTGTTCTTGATGCATTTAGGTGGCCTCGTGCTGTTAATCATAGACCGGTGCCATATTTGTTTTACTTACCATTTGCAAACCGTGCATCCGATTCCGGTGTTCTTTATATCGATTTCGACCGAAATTAACTCATCTTTCCAGTAGAACTCTTGGTTTTCCAAGTTGAGGCCAGGTTCAATCTTTCATCATGTTGCTTGCGCATTGCACTATGGATGATGGTGTCTCCCTTTGCTTGTGTTCTTGCTTTGGGTAGAGCCGGGAGACGAGTTCGTGTTCGAGGAAGCCGTTGAGTTTGTTTTCGAGGATCAAGCTTTCGTCTTCTCGGAGAACTTTGCAGGCAAGATGATCATACCCTCGAAATCACTTCTATCTTTGCTTGCTAGATGCTCGCTCTATTGCTATACCTATGCTGCGATACCTACCACTTGCTTATCATGCCTCCCATATTGCCATGTCAAGCCTCTAACCCACCTTGTCCTAGCAAATCATTGTTTGGCTATGTTACCGCTTTGCTCAGCCCCTCTTATAGCGTTGTTAGTTGCAGGTGAAGATTGGATTTTGTTCCTTGTTGGAACATGGATTTGTTGGGATATCACAATATCTCTTATTTTAAATTAATGCATCTATATACTTGGTAAAGGGTGGAAGGCTCGGCCTTATGCCTGGTGTTTTGTTCCAATCTTGCCGCCCTAGTTTCCGTCATACCGGTGTTATGTTCCTTGATTTTGCGTTCCTTACACGGTTGGGTTATAATGGGAACCCCTTGACAGTTCGCCTTGAATAAAACTCCTCTAGCAAGGCCCAACCTTGGTTTTACCATTTGCCACCTAGCCTTTTCCCTTGGGAGTCGCGCATCCTGAGGGTCATCCTATTTTAACCCCCCCGAGCCAGTGCTTGTCTAAGTTTGGTCCGAAACAGAGCCACTTGCGGTGCCACCTCGGGGAAACTTGAGGGCTGGTTTTAGCTGTACGTAGTGTTCATCCGGTGTTTCCCTGAGAACGAGATATGTGCAGCTCCTATCGGGATGTCAGCGCAACGGGCGGTCTTGCTGGACTTGTTTTACCATTGTCGAGATGTCTTGTAACCGGGATTCCTAGCCTGATCGGGTCTTCCTGGGAGAAGGAATATCCTTCGTTGACCGTGAGAGCTTGTGATGGGCTAAGTTGGGACACCCCTGCAGGGTTTTGAAATTTCGAAAGCCGTGCCCGCGGTTATGGGCAGATGGGAAATTGTTAATGTCCGGTTGTAGAAAACCTAAAGCTTAACTTAATTAAAATACATCAACCGCGTGTGTAGCCGTGATGGTCTCTTCTCGGCGGGGTCCGGGAAGTGATCATGGTGTTGGAGTTATGCTTGAACGTAGGTTGTTCTAGGATCACTTCTTGATCATAGTTTATCGATCATGCCTTTGCCTTCTATTCTCGCTCTCATTTGCGTATGTTAGCCACCATATATTCTAGTGCTTGCTGCAGCTCCACCTCATACCTTTTACCCTACCTATAAGCTTAAATAGTCTTGATCGCGAGGGTGTGAGATTGCTGTGTCCCCGTGACTCACAGATTACTTCCAAACCCAGTTTGCAGGTGCCGTTGTTACCATGCAGGTTATGCAACTGAGCTCAAGGAGGAGCTCGATGAAGACCATGTTTGTTATGTTGTTTTTCCGTTTCAAGTTGATTAGTAGTGGAGCCCAGTTGGGGCGATCGGGGATCTGTAGCATTAGAGGTAGTCTTCTTTTATTTTGGTTCCGTAGCCGGGCCTTGATTGTATCTGGACGATGTAATGCTTTATTCATGTATTGTGTGAAGTGGCGATTGTAAGCCAACTATGTATCCTTTTCCTTATTCATTACATGGGTTGTGTGAAGATTACCTCTCTTGCGAGATTGCCTTCAATGCGGTTATGCCTCTAAGTCGTGCTTCGACACGTGGGAGATATAACCGCATCGAGGGTGTTACAAAACTGCCATAATCTTGGAAAACCAAAAAAAATCAGTAAAAACTTTATATCCGTACTAAATCAAGTTTTTGGTGCCAATTCAAAAAATTGGTCTTAAAATAAACTTTTCCTTCCATCGTGCTTTAACATGACACATCCGATCTCTAAACCTAATGTTAGTCAGCCTTCGGCTTTCACCTCCATATCCCAAAGGCGGAGTGCTTCTCAAAGGCCAATTTAGTGAAGGAAACTCAAGGGGCGTTAGAGAGAAACCAGGCTATCCAGCTATGGACCAAACACTCGAGTTTGAAAAGGAGTGTTTATAAAAAGACTTTGCAACGACTTAATTTTTTAATTATAAAACAACTTATATAAATTTAAGAACCCCCGGTTAACCTAGGCGGAGAAAGTTGTTTTTAGCAGACACTGTTTAGACAAACATGTCTTTTTAAACACAAATATAATGCTTGGATGAACCAAACAGAAATTAAAAATTAAAAAAGTTGAGCATTAAAGTAACTTAGCTGGTTAATGTCCTCGGCGTTGATGACGCGAGCCAAGCCTGTGGTGGGTCGAGGTCCCAGCCCCCAAGTCGGTCCCAAGGTGGTCGAGCTTGCGTCGAGACGAACTAACGGCACAACCCTACCGATGTAGTTTAGGTGAAGCTCCCAGTCCAGCCGAGGTAACACGGTAGGTCGGCATGGCGATGTTGGAGGGACGATGACATCGACATGTCAAGGTGGTGACGCTGACTAGTCGATTTACCTATGCACCAAATAAAATAGCGCAAGCTGACAGTAATAATAAACTTCTACTTAATTAACTGGAGTGAAGTAGATAATGAAATAAATATGTCCTAAGCGCTGAGGTCGGAAGTGGCGGCGCAGAAACGCCGGCATAGGGACACGCGCCAAGAGAAAACCCACAGCTTAGTCAATGGAGGCGAGATGGCGATGTCGTCTTGCCGAGGGCATGGGGTAGTGTAGGTCGATTATCTACATGCATGAAATAGCACAAGCGAGATAATAAAGAATAAATAAATAAATATTCTTTACAAAATTATGTTTGAGAAATAAAATATTGAATGAGATGTGGCCTGGCGCGAGGCCGATGTCGACACAGGGCGTCGACGCGATCAGGTGTGAGAATCTGAATTCACAGGGTGGTCGGAGTTTCAGATGCGGTGTTCGTCGGACGACGGATATAGAGCTTGACTGGACCGTCACATAGGACATACGCTCCCTATTATGCAGTAGTGCAAACCGACAAAAAATATGATGGTACAAATAACTTATATTGTACGTAACTATTATGAAAAAATAGCACCTGATGTTTTGTGAGGCAATCAATCCAAATCAAATAAGGCCCAGGAGGTCTAGCATCTCAGGCAAGTACACTACAAAAAAGACACATCCGTGACATTTTGGGCCGAATGAATTTTTTTTTGGTCATGCTTATCACACTTCTATGACGATAATTGTGACAAAACCCGGTATCATCATAGATGTGGTGGGCTCCTACTTCTATGACCAAAAATCATGACAGAAAATGGGCTTTTCATCCTGGGCGCGCCAGAGACGCCGCTGCATGACATTCTTTGGGCCGTCCATGACGGAAAAACCATGGTAGAAGCAAGGGCGAGGAAAATATCCGGGGAGTTCCCGGTTACGATGGGTGGTCGAGGGCCGAGCGATGCGTGCTTCTCTTGTACATACGCGTGTGTGTGACGCGTTGCGCTCTAACTGAACACAAGTGAGGCGTTGGGCTCTAACTGAACCCGAGCGATTATACTGCAAGCTACGCGTTACTAAACCTGAGCGGTCGATCGATGGCTGTTAACTAAACCCGATCGAGCGATTCCTTCGCAACTGCTGCTAACTGAAGCCGATCAAACCCGGTTTCTCTTGATGAACAGTGAGCATTGTTGGGGGGGTTGGATGAACAGTTCTTAGTGGGGGTGGATGAACATGACACCGTGGTAGTAGAGGCTGAAAGTGCATTATATCGACTAGAGGGGGGTGAATAGGCAATTTTTACAAATTCATCACCGAGGAATTTCAGTGTGAGGAAATTCCTAAGCAACGAACTACTTAGCAGAGGAATAAGTACTGAGATGCAAGCATAACAGAGTAGTAGCATAGTCATCATGAAGAAATGAAAACAAGCACAGAGTACAAGTAGCGTAAACAGAAGATAAGCAGGCTAATGACAAACTGACTGAAGAAATTGAACTGAGGAAATTGAGAAAGTCTTCAGTCAAAGTCTTCAAACAGTAACAATCAGGTACAACAACACAGTCATGAGGAAATGAAAGGGTTGAAGAAATAGAACTAGTTAGCTTGGTGAAGACAATGATTTGGTAGACTAGTTCCAACTTCTGTGATAGTTTTATGTCTGGTTGGAGTGGCTAGGTATTTAAACCGGAGGACACACAGTCCCGAACACACAGTTCTCACCGTATTTTCCTTGATCTAAGATCACACAGACCTAGCCCAATCATTTGTGGTAAGTCTTCAAGTGACTTCCAAACCTTCACAAACTCGGTCACTCAGCGATCCACAATTTCCTCCTGGATTCTCTAAGACCATGACGCCTAACCGTCTGAAGGATACACAGTCCTCAAAGGTAATAAGCATCAGTTCCACACAGGAACAATCTCTTCAGTGTTTCTCAATCACTTTGGGTTTGTAGGTGTTTGGTTTGGGGTTTTGTGTTTTTCCTCAATTGATGATTTTTGCTCAAAGTCCTCTGAGGATGGGAAGCTCTCAATGACAAGTGTCAGTTTCTCGTGGAGCAGCCAACTAGCTAGTGGTTGTAGGGGGAGGCTATTTATAGCCTAGCGAGTAGCCCGACATGATAAGATATAAATGCCCTTCAATGATATGACCGTTTGGTGGGTAGATATTTTGGGACAGTTGGTGCATAACACAACAACGGTTGGAAATTTGACTATCAAATTCCTCAGGGCTATCATGTTCCTGACTTGTAGGCAATCCGCACTGGCAAATTCCTAACTCCTCAGTCAAAACAAATTCCTCAGAGACCAGAATAAATTTATCTCTATCGCTGAAGAAATTGACTGAACTGTATGAGATTTCCAATGGCTTCACTCGAAGGGATTGGTAGGTGTAGGATTTTGAGATGAGCATCACTTGGAAACTTTTCCTTAGTGTTTCCTCGACCCCCTTTAACAGTACAGTGTTTCCTGTGACTCGGAAAAGAGAAAATGAAACTACGAAAACAAAAGTCTATGAGTACTTTTTTGTTGTGCTTGCCTAGACGTGTTTTGTGTTCATCTATCATAATTGTTAATGTGTTTTAGTTGTTTGAACCTAGGGTTTGATTTACTTGGTTTTTGTATTGTTGTATGATTCTGTACTTGCTAACTGTATGTAATTTCTCCTCAGTTTTTTGTAGGTTCATCTAGGGTTTGGAGTGCCATTCATCAAGTGGGTTGTGTTGTCATGGCTTCAAAGGCTTCTCTGAGTATTTTAATGTAGTTGCATATTGTATTTTAAGTTGAAGTTTTGTTATATATGTCAGCCCATATCTTCACTTGGTTTTCTTGTTGGACTGCCCATTCTTAAAAGTGTGGACTTCTAGCAGAGGTGATGTGTAAGCATTTTACCCTTAGTTTTTTATTTGTTGAATTGCTGGTGAACTATGTCACCAAGTGTTGTTGGACTTCCCAAATGTTTTCAAATTTATAGTGTATATCTTTTCTTTTTTTGTTTGATCATTTTCATGGTATTGGTATTTAGTTTTCCTGTGAAAAAGTATTTCTGCTCATGCTACATCTTTTTACGTGCTACTTGGTTGGTTCACATAGTTGAACTGCTGGTTTTAAACATTGCTTGTTTGTAATGAAATTTGGTTAAGCTTCTATTCTGTGCATTTGTTTTACTACTTTGTTATATATTGTTGAACTTATGTACATTCATCTCATTTGTAGTAACCACTCTTGTGTAGATTGTTCTATATTTAGAATGTAAATTGTTCATTGTTCATTGTGTTTACTGCTTTGTTAGGTATTGTTGAACTTCTGGATATTGTACATTGATGTAAAAGTAGGACTCCCTTTGGTGTAGGATTGTGGATTAGAACTCAACTGCCTTTTTACTTGCATTTTTTGTAGTTGGTGATGAATTGAATAGTTCTAAAAAAATGCCTGCGACCAAGATGGAGCTCCAGATGTTAATACTGATGCTCCAATATTTGATGCGACTAAATCACCCATTTTTCCTTTGAATATGATTGCTGAGGTTGCTTCATGCCTTGAGAATATTTGAAGCCCCGAGGATCTTGCTTCTGCAACTCTTGCTTCACCTAGTATGTGTAACTCCTTTTCTTTTCATTTTAAATTCTCGAGCCATGTTTTTTTTAACTTGTCCCCATCGGTGTTTTTGACTTTGTTCCTGATTTTTTTTATTTTTTTTCTTTGCTTTTTTGTGTTCTTGCATATGTGTCCACAGAGGAGGAAGTTGTGAACACCATCAACGATGTTCTATCTGAGTTGGATTTATCAAGAAACACTGCTGCTACTGAGCAGGGTGCTCCGTCAGTCGAAGGTTGTGATTCCGTTCTGGATCCTTTGGGCTCTCTTCAGGTGTCAGAGAAGCAGTCACAGTCTGTTGATGGCGCTAAACCTGTCACGCAAGCTGAGGATGTGCCTCTTCAGCTTCTTTTAGAGGACCAACGCAAGAGGAAGAAGCAAGAAGATTTTGAGAAGAAGATGGCAGCCCGCCTTCAGAAAGGTTTTGATGTTCCTAAATCTGTTGATGTTGCTGAGCTCACGGTTGGGCATTGCTCTATTGCTGAGGAAGATGTGTCGTGTGGCACTGATGGCACGGTTGTCCCTGTTAAGAAGAAAATCAAGAAGACCGCTGCGAGGAAGCATTTAGTTGGTGAAGTTAGTCCTTGGAGGAGCCCACGTGTTTCAAGGCCTGCAGAACTTGTTGAACATGAAGGGCTAGGCCTCGGTGGTACGCCACGCCATAGTCCTCGTGTGCTTGCCACTACCGCGCCTACACCTTCTCCGCTTGGTACTGGTGCATCTGGTAAGGGGAAGAAATGCAGCGTCAAGCGCAAGGTTGCACCTGCAAAGGTTAACAAGGGTGAGAAGAAGCGTTCTCATGTTAATCTAGAGGACAAGGATGATGTTGATTTCAACGCTGATGACGAGGACGACGACGATGATGATGCTGCCACTAATCAGGTATGAATGTCTCATGTTTACTGCTTTTTAGAGCATTTGTCACTATTGTTGTAGTTTTTGTTTTTTTAGCACTGCCTTGGCGTACATAGCTGACCTTCTGCTCCATATAGATGGATAAATTAGCTGATCTACTTTGCTTTTATGGTATTACTGCATTTGTGTACATAGTTGGACTTCTAGATATTTACATGAAGAAATTAGCTTAACTTGTTGGTATACATGTTGTATTACTGCCTTGGTGTACATGGTTGAATTTCTTGAAGAGCTCCGTCAGAGCACTTCCCACCTGCGGACTAGCTTTGTGCTGTTCAAGGAAATGCAGGATGCTCGTCGCAAGCCTTTTGTAACGCCCCAAGACCGTTGCGCCAGGTGTCTTCCAGTATTTCGCTGTGGTTGCCTCGTCATTTGCTTGCGTGTCATGCATTTCATATCATGTCCTCATGTGCATCGCATTTGCATACATGTTCGTCTCATGCATCCGAGCATTTTCCCCGTTGTCCGTTTTGCATTCCGGCGCTCCTATGTCCTCCGGTGTCCCCTTTTTCCTCTTTTTGTGTGCTGGTGTTAAAGTTTCGTGCCATTTGGACTTCGTTTGATACTCCAACGGTTAACCGAGGAACCGAGAAGGCCTCGTGTGTGTTGCAGCCCAACACCTCTCCAAAGTAGCCCAAAACCCACCTAAACCCTCTCCATCATCTAGGTTGTTCTATCACGATCGCGTGGCCGCAAACCACACCTCATTTGGACTCTCCTAGCTCCCTCTACCTATATATATGTGATCCCCTCCAAAATTCGCGGTACAAACCCTACCCTAACCTTCCCCGCCGCCGACGGACATTTCAACCCGCGGCGCTAGACATGTGCGCCGCCACCGCCACCTCACTCCGGCGAATCACGTCGTGACACCTCAGCATCACCGCCTCCCACGCCCAATCCGGCAGCGCCACTTGTCAGGCCGCCGTGCCTCCTCTCTCCCGCACCCGCCGCTGCCCGCCGAGGCCCGGGTCGGGCCCTCCCCGGCCCGCGCCCGAGCGCCACCTGTGCCCGCGCCGCCGCCGCGCCGGGTCCGTCCTTTGCCGCCGCCTCGCCGCGCCGGCTGGCCGCGCCGCCCTGCTCGCTCGCCAGACCACCTCGCCACCCCGTTCGCCGCGAGCTCCCGCGGGAGTGCTTCGCCGTTGCCGTGCCGTTCGCCTTCCGCTGCTGCTGCCTCGCTGGCGTTGTCCAACTGCGCCACCCCATGCCGCTCGCCGGAGCTCCGCCGCCCGGAGCCGCCCCTCGCAGGAACCCGTCTCCGGCCAGATGCGGGGAGTGGGATGAGATCCACCACTCCCTCGATCCAAATGCTCCATCCCGATCCGGATCCACCCCGTCCCGTTGACTTCTCGGAGGTCTAATTTTCGACTAAGTCCCCATCATTTTATGCATACTTCATCGCATCATAACATCATCACCGTTGCTCCGATTCGTGTGTGTAGCATATCAAATTGTTTGTCTCGACGAGTACTTCATTTCATTCCATTGCACCATGTTCATTTGAGCTCATCTTGATGCCCTAAATGTTGTTGGAAGAGTGATAGTTTCTGTTAGTTTCAGATTCATATCAGTAATTGGACATTTGTCATTTTTTGCCATGATTAATGTGTTCCTCCTATGAACTTGAGCTCTACATGAGTTTTGAAGTATTCCATGCCATATTTACAGGGGTGTATGCCATGTATTTTCGTGATCTCTGTGGTGACTAGCACAAGAATGCAAAGTAGCTCTCGTAATGTTGCTGATTTCAGGGACTTAGAAATCTTCTAAGTCTTTGTCCTGTCAATATATTTATGCCATGTATTCATGTTGCTACTGAGTGATCCATGCTTATTTTGTGCATGACCAGTAAGGATTTTTGTAGATATTTTGGTGCTCTATCCATCCATGTCTTTGTTTGCAATTATGGAGCACCCTAGCTTGAGTCAATCGAGCTATACTTTTGCTATAAAATGTTCCTGGCAGAATGTTTACGTGTTAAGCATTTTTGCCGAGGTTGTTGTAGTTGATCCATACATGCTATGTTGTTGCTCTTGCCATGTTTAGCTTCCATGCCATGTCTACCTGCAGGGTGTATGATCAGTTTGTCATGCAATGCCTTGTGGTGAGTGCATCGAGCTCGTAAACATGCCTAATCAATATCTGTTTTGCCATGTTCCAGTTTTCTGCTAAGTCTGAATCTATTAACGAAACTTGCTATGTTTACATGGTTGCCATTGTATTTTCTGATCCCTTTTGGCTTATGGTCAGTAAGGGACTTTTGTTGTATGCTTTGAGTAGCTTCATGCCATGCCTTGCTTTGCCATGATTTGTTCCTGTAGCATGTTGTTGTCTTGCTCTAAACATTGCTTCTTGATGTTAAATTCCTGACATGTTATTTTCTCTAAGTCTGTAACCTGTAATCTTTTGCACTTTTGCCATGCTTGTTTGAACCTGCTATTGAGTGAATTAGCCGTAGCTCAGTGTTCATCTTTTGTGAAGCATCTTGAGTGGATCCCTGCTATGTATTTTGTTGCCATGATAGAGTGCAGTAAGTTGTTGTTCTTGATGCATTTAGATGGTATCGTGCTGTTAATCACAGTTCGGTGCCATATTTGTTTTGCTTGTCATTTGCAAACCGTGCATCCGATTCCGGTGATCTTTATATCGATTTCGACCGAAATCAACTCACCTTTCCAGTGGAACTCTTGGTTTTCCAAGTTGAGGCCAGGTTCAATCATTCATTTCCAAATCATGCATATGCATCGCATATCACATCCCCCATATCATGCCATGTTTTGCATCATGTTGTTTGTGCATTCCACGTGGTTGATTATGGTTCCTTTTGTTTGCGTTCTTGCCTTGGGTAGAGCCGGGAGACGAGTTCATGTTCGAGGAGCCCATTGAGTATGTTTACGAGGATCAAGCTTTCGTCTTCTCGGAGAACTTTGCAGGCAAGATGACCATACCCTCGAAATCACTTCTATCTTTGCTTGCTAGTTGCTCGCTCTTTTGCTATGCCTATGCTACGATACCTACCACTTTCTATATCATGTCTCCCATATTGCCATGTCAACCTCTAACCCACCTTGTCCTAGCAAACCGTTGTTTGGCTATGTTACCGCTTTGATCAGCCCCTCTTATAGCGTTGTTAGTTGCAGGTGAAGATTGGAGTTTGTTCCTTGTTGGAACTTGATTTTTTGTTGGGATATCACAATATATCTTATTTACTTAATGCATCTATATACTTGGTAAAGGGTGGAAGGCTCGGCCTTATGCCTGGTGTTTTGTTACACTCTTGCCGCCCTAGTTTCCGTCATACCGGTGTTATGTTCCTTGTTTGCGTTCCTTACGTGGTTGGGTTATAACGGGAACCCCTTGACAATTCGCCTTGAATAAAACTCCTCCAGCAAGGCCCAACCTTGGTTTTACCATTTGCCACCTAGCCTTTTTTCCCTTGGGTCCGCCAACCCAAGGGTCATCTTTATTTTAACCCCCCCGGGCTAGTGCTCCTCTGAGTGTTGGTCCAAACTAGAGTCCTTTGGAGCGCCCCCACGGGGAAACTCGAGGTTTGGTTTTAGCTATATGGAGCGCTCATCCGGTGTGCCCTGAGAACGAGATATGTGCAGCTCTTATCGGGATTTGTCGGCACATTCGGGCGTCTTTGCTGGTCTTGTTTTACCCTTGTCGAAATGTCTTGTAACCAGGATTCCGAGCCTGATCGGGTCTTCCTGGGAGAAGGAATATCCTTCGTTGACCATGAGAGCTTGTGATGGGCTAAGTTGGGACACCCCTGCAGGGACTTGATCTTTCGAGAGTCGTGCCCGTGGTTATGGGCAGATGGGAATTTGTTAATGTCCGGTTGTAGAAAACCTGAAACTTATCTTAATTAAAATGCATCAACCGCGTGTGTAGCCGTGATGGTATCTTTCCGGTGGAGTCCGGGAAGTGAACATGGTGTTGGAGTTATGCTTGACGCAGGTTGTTCTAGGATCACTTCTTGATCATAGATTCTCAAACGTTCTTTGCCTTCTCTTTTCGCTCTCATTTGCGTATGTTAGCCACCATATATGCTAGTGCTTGCTGCAGCTCTGCCTCATACCTTTTCCCTTCCCATAAGCTTAAATAGTCTTGATCACGAGGGTGTGAGATTGCTGAGTCCCCGTGACTCACAGATTACTTCCAAACCCATATTGCAGGTGCCGATGATACCGTGCAGGTGACTCTACCGAGCTCAAGGAGGAGCCTGATGAAGATCGTGATTCTTTATGTTGTTCCGTTTCCAGTTGATCAGTAGTAGAGCCTTGTTGGGTTGATCGGGGATCTGTAGCATTAGGGGTAGTCTTCTTTC
Source organism: Triticum urartu (assembly GCF_003073215.2). Taxonomy (NCBI): domain Eukaryota; kingdom Viridiplantae; phylum Streptophyta; class Magnoliopsida; order Poales; family Poaceae; genus Triticum; species Triticum urartu. The sequence goes on from NW_024119411.1 coordinate 13,581, forward strand.
ATTTTGGTTCTGTAGTCAGACCTTGATTGTATCTATTGATGTAATGCTTTATTCATGTATTGTGTGAAGTGGCGATTGTAAGCCAACTATGTATCCCTTTCCTTATTCATTACATGGGTTGTGTGAAGATTACCTCTCTTGCAACATTGCTTACAATGCGGTTATGCCTCTAAGTCATGCTTCGACACGTGGGATATATAGCCGCATCGTGGGCGTTACACCTTTTGAAGATGAGGCAAGTGTTGTTGTGAGACAGATTCAGAGGCAGGATTCTTTTCGTTTGGGCCGTGAAGGAGGACATGTGGATCATACCGAAGAGGTTTGTTTATCTTGGCTTTTGATATTTCTTTGCACTAAGGTCCATTGTTATCTTTCAGTTATTACTGTTTGTAGTCATAGGCGACCCTTATTGATTTCATGTGTTGTAAACCTTTTCTTTTTAGTACCAGTGTTTCCTAGGCGACCTTCTCTATTTATAGAACCTGAACTTCAAGTGCTATAGCACATGAACTTCTATGACTGGCCCTTTTTGTTCCCTTTTGTATCTTAGAGTAGTTTGATATTAGACCTGCTATGTTTACTGTATTTGGACTTCCATTATGTGTCAGTTGTGATAGCTGACCTTCTCTGATTATGTAATGTGAACTTCTGCTGATTAGGTATTTGTTTTCTGCATGATTTTTTTGTAGGCTGTTGATGATGGTGCTAGGGTTGAGGAGGATGTTTTACGTGTGCATGAAGCTTCCCCTGTGCACGAACCTGCTCTCGCTAGTGATGTATTAGTTGATGAGGTTCATGGCAGTGAAAATAAGTTACCATTTTTCTTGTCCATTTGTCTCATTTTTTATTTTACTTGTTTGTGCATTTTATCACTATGTGGCCCTTTGTAATGACTTTCTGTTCTTGCCGCAGAATGATGATGCTAGTGTTCCTACAGAGAAGGTTGCAAACAAGTCCGTGTCAGGCACCGGCTGCTCCGATGGGGTGGACCCGACTGAACCACAGTCGTCGATTGGCGCTGAGGTTTCTGATGCTGAGCAGGGAAAGACGGCTGTCGGCGCTCTAGGAACGGGGGTCCCTAGACTTGCCTGCCTGCGGCCTGCGGCGTGGCTCAAAGGGGGTCCCAGCGTGGCCCATCTTCACCAACACAAACCCAAGACCCTCGCGAGGGGCCAAGCCTCGCGGGGCGGACAACGCGGAGCTTCCTCAGGCGCGGCCTCGTCAGGCTGGCTCACGAGGAGGCGGAGAGATCAAGGCGGGGTACCTCACGAGGTGCCCGTGACGCAAGCCATGACGACCAGGGGCGCCAGGCGGGTGCCAGCCCGCGCAGCATCCTCCCTTCCTCTTTGGTGCAAAGGGGGCAAGCGCAGCCGCGGAGTACCGAGGCATCAGGCAAAGGTTACCATTTCGGTGCAACGAGACCAAGACCAGGAGGACTACGAGACGGAGGTCACCGTGGAGCCCAGGACGGCGTCATCACCAGAGCTTTGCGCAGGCGAAGACTACCTTTGTCAGGATAGTTGATACTAGCTGTCCCCCTTCAAATTAGCCCGCCATTGTTGGCTCGATATTTGGGAAGAGGACCAGGGCCTCTATAAATAGGACCAACCACCCACAGAGCAAAGGGACGAAGACGGACGGACAAGACGGAGAGTAGGCAGAGGCAGGGAAAGAGAGAGAGAAGATCAGAAAGAGAGAGAGAGAAAGGTGACTGAGCTCCTCCCAGTAGTTCATCACCCCAGCCAAGAACAGACCCTCGCGAGGCTGTTCTTCCTTGTATTGTTCATCATCATCAGCCCAAGAGGCAATCCACCACACCACACACTGGAGTAGGGTATTACACCACAACGGTGGCCCGAATCAGTATAAACCCTGTGTCTCTTGCGTTGTTCTTTCCTTAGTTCAGATCCTAGCAAGGCAGAGGGGTGCAGGTAGGTAGGAGGCGAAATCTCCGCGCGCACCCCAGTGTTCGAACCTCAAGGGTCTGCCGGAACCCGAAATCCGACATTTGGCGCGCCAGGTAGGGGTGCGCCGGGATTCGTCTTCCACCATCCCATTCTCCTCCGACCATCACGCCCTTGTCTGACGCTCGTCGGGCCCGCGCCGAGCGCCGGGCCGCGCTCGCTTCCCACGTCGCCCAGACGGCCCCTGTCGACGGGCGACCTCGCCGTTCCCATCACCTGCCGTCAACGCCGCCACCGGCCCGGCGGGGGACGAGCATCAAGCATCGTCCCAACATCCGTCTGTGCGGCAAGACGGCCGCACCGCAACTCCCTCGCTCACCCCAGCTGGTTCTTCGTCCAGAGCGCTCCGCGCGCCCATGGAGGCTCGGGCTGCACTCATCGCGGCGAACGAGCTCCTGCGCTACCGTCCCGTCGACGACGTCTACGAAGAATGGCTCGACCGCGTCGCCGAGCTCGTCCGCGTCGTAGGGGGCTCTCCTGCGTCGTCCGTTCCGCTGCACCGCACCCCGCCCCGCGTGGGCAGGAAGCTCCGGCGGCGCCCCAGCCGCCTCCTCCTCAGGAAGGTGCCGTGGCTCCAAGGCGCGTGGTCCCTGGGCGGAACCCACTCCGTCAGGCGCCAGCGCAGCAAGAGCAGAGCTGCCAAGAAGTCCCTCGCCCGCAAGAAGCTGCCCGGGCGCTCCCTGCTCCAGCACGTCGCAACCATGCTCCTGCTCCCGCGCGTCAAGACCCCGCGCTGCTCCCAGCTGCAGCGCGTGGGGGCATGCAAGACCAAGCTCTTCGTCACCCAAGGCCTCCCGTGGCCACAGCAGGCTGCCGTGCATTCACCGCCGAGCTACGCAGCGTCGCGTGGCCCGGCAAGTTCAAGCCAGACCTGCCTCCTCGTTACGATGGCACGGCCGACCCTGCGGAGTTCCTCCAGCTCTATGAGCTGGGCATCGAAGGTCATGGTGAACTGGTTTCCCATGGCGCTCAAGGACGGGGCCCGCACTTGGCTCCTGAACCTGGCCCCAGGCACGATCTCCTCCTGGGACGAGATGCGCACCCGCTTCATCGCCAACTTCCAAGGTACCCGCGACCGGCCACCCGCCGTGAGCGACATGCGCCGCATCAAGCAACAACCCAGAGAGACCCTACAGAAGTACATCTAGCGCTTCAACAATGCACGCCTCAAGATTCCCAAGGTGACCGAGGAGGCCTTTATCTCAGCCTTCTCCGACAGCGTGCGCGATGTCAAGATGAAGGAGGAGCTGGCGATGCATGAAGACCGGTGCACTTCCTTGGAGTTGTTCAACCTGGCAACCAAGTGCGCCAGGGCCAAGGAAGAGCGTCTCTCCCTCCTCAAGCTACCTGCCGCAGACCCAGAAGAGAAGAAGCCCAAGGCCAAGGACGTGAAGCGCAAGGGGGCTGCCGTGCTCGCGGCAGAACCAGACACCAAGCGGGGCAGAGATCAGCCCGAACCTTCCAAGGGCAGCCGGTACTGTGTGTACCACGACCTCCATACCCACAACACCAACGAATGTCAAGAGCTCCGAGCCATGCGAGAAGGAAGGATCGGCCGTCGCCCTGACCACAGTGACCGGGGCTACGGCCGAGGAGGAGGAAGGAACGCAGGACGCTGGGAAGACCGTGGCCCGCGCCAAGGGTTGCGCGATCAACCTCGCGAGGATCGCTGGCAAGACCCGCCTCGCGAGGGAGGCTGGAGAGATCAGCCTCGCGAGGGAGACTGGAGGGATCAGCCTCGCGAGGATTGCCCGCAAGGCAACGCAGGCCTCCCACCGCTGCCGCCGCAGCCAAGGAGAAACGAGGACTGCCACCAGGACGAGGGGGCTGGGGGCTTCCAGGAGCCCCGCGCGATCACCTGCATCCTGGGCGGGGCGCAAGCCCCAGCCTCTCAACGCATCTTCAAGCAGTTCGCCCGCGAAGTGAATGCAGTCCTCTGCAAGCTGGAAGCCACGCGCCCTCTCAGGTGGTCGGCGTGCGCCATCACGTTCAGCTCAGCAGATCAGCTCAAGTGTGCAGCTACAGCCGGAGTCCTCCCAATGCTTTGTTCCCCAATCATCAGCAACGTGGTGGTCACCAGGACCCTCATTGATGGCGGGGCAGGGCTCAACGTCCTGTCTGTGGAAACATCCAACAATCTCCAAGTGCCCTAGAACCAGCTTCAGCCGACCAAGCCTTTCTCTAGAGTCACCGACGGCTCCACGGTCCCGATTGGGCAGGTCCGCCTCCCAGTCACCTTCGGGACACAAGACAACTATCGCACCGAGCTCATCGACTTCGACGTCGCTCACATTCGCCTGTCGTACAACGCCATCCTTGGGTACCTAGCGCTGGCCAAGTTCATGGCCGTAACTCACCACGGCTACAACATCCTCAAGATGCCAGGAAGTGGCGGAGTCATCACGGTGCCCTGTGAAGAGAAGGACGCGGTGTGTTCCCTGGAACGAGCCTTTCAGGCCGCGTCACTGGAAGACCCAGATCGCGGAAGCAGGAGGCTTCCCGAGACCGCCCCCAAGAAGAAGACATCGTTCGGCCCGGCCCCTCAGGAGGCAGGCCCCTCAGGGCCCGCGCCTGCCCAGGGGGAACCTCCTTCCATCGCATAGGAAAGCGCGCCCGGTGCCCTCCTCAGGCAGGGCTCGGGGGCTCTCCCCTGGAGGGCCACCGACCTGGCTAAGGTCACGAGGGAAGTGCTTGGGCACCACATGGAGGCATGTTTCGAAGCACGTTTCCCTCAGGAAGGAGTAAAGCAAGGAGAGCCAGACCCTCAGGAGTTCGTCAGCAAGGCCATTCAGGAGCTACAGGAGTCAAGAGTCATGAGAGGCGGCCGCCGCCTACGAGCTGTGGCTCCCCATCCAGGCGAGGATGGTGGGCTGCGCGTCTGCATCGACATACCAGGGCTCGATCAAGTCGCCTCTCTGGAGCGCCTTTGGCCCTCGTGAGTGGGGCGCTGCGAAGGTCCACCCCACAACTACGTTCGCATGCCTTACGGCTTGCCGAACGTGGCTGCCACGTACCAGCGCCTCACGAGGGGCATCATGGAGGCTCAAGAGGCCAGGCGTTCCACAGCCCTGGCGGAGATGGAGATGGTCCGCAAGGAACCACCAGCGCCTCCGGAGCCTCCCGAGGCCCCTGGGCCAGGGGGCTCGTGAGGATCGGCTTCCGCAACCCACCGAGTCTGCTACACCAACACTCCTTCGTCCTCAACATCATCAGGTGACATCTTTCAAGTTTCACTTCCAGCTGGGAGCGCCCCCCCAGGGCTGCATTATTCCAGGCCGCATGGGTCCATCCCTGCGGCATGTATCCCTTTTATTCCATGTTGTTAGCTTACCTTATTGGGGGCGCCCCTCGGGCTGCATCATCCCCCAAGTCGCTCGGGTCAGACCAAGCGGCATGTCCCCCTTTTGCGTTTATTTTCGGCTATGCGTTCAACCCACCATGCTTGATTATTTGATGCCTGTCCATGGCACCTCTTCTTCTCCATGCCGACCACTTTCACATTATAGGGGGGTAACTAAGCATTGCGACTCAGGGCTCTTACTGGCTCTCCAGCCCTCACCCTCTGGCCTTGTCCACAGCATCGCGACCTGGCATACCAGCGACGGCTGAGACCAGCTCGAGGGCCGGGAACCGAGGACATAGAATGCCGGCATCTAACCAAATTTGCAGGGACACATCACAAGATAAGGCCCAGTGCCAGGCGCAACCCGCCTAGAGGTAGGGCCCCGTGAGTCCCGTGCTGGCTCACGGATGCCCAGATACACCTCGCCAGGCCCTACCGTGCCAGCCACGTGTCAGGGCGGGGCTGTACACGCCCCGGGGGCTCCTCCCGTAGGGGAGCCCCCTCCCACGTACGAGTGGAAGCACTATGCTCCGCGTTGGCTGACGACACTGCCGAGGAGCGGCTATGCCCGTACACATATGGAAGCGCTATGCTCCGCGCTGGTGATAAACAACTGAGGGAGGCCCCCGGGCCGCATCAACCTCAGGGAGCCTAGAGCTCAGTGTCTAGCCTCATCGTAACGCCTCCCCTCGGGAGTGCCGCGCAAGGGGGCTGGGCATGGGGGCTGCGCCTGTGTCACGCCCAGACGCACGCCACCCAGCCAGCCCCCCCCCCGGGCCTGGTTTGTCGCGCGTCTCTCCCCGAGCGGAGCCAAGGTACGAAGGTCGTTCGAGCGTCAAGGGGGACTCCTGAGCATCACGACTCAGGAGCCTAACTGGTCACGTAGCCCCTCACTCCTTAGTTCCGAAAGGCTAACGACGATTGAGGTATGCACGCGGCCGGGCTCTGCAGACGTAGAACGGTAGATCCACCCACATCATACCTCCCTACTTGTTGTTCGTGCGCCAAGGGGGACTCCTGAGCATCGCGACTCAGGAGCCTAACTTGTCACGTAGCCCCTCACTCCTTGGCCCCGTCCTGGTTTCCGGTCGGGACTAACGCTGGGTGAGGTATGCGCGGGGCCGGGCTCTGCCGGCGTAGAACATAAGCAAGTAGGAAGGAAAAGCGCAAATTTCAAGGAATTCAAAAGCAAATATTACAGTCCACACTGTTATCTCAATGCCAAACGCAGGTATAAACGCCTCCCCGAGGCATGATACATGTGCAGGAATTAAAGGCAGGACAGGAGCCACAACGGAGTCACTTGTCGGCGGTGGAGCAGCACGGAGTGGGTTCGCCTCATGGAGCAGCGGGGTCGGCAGCGCCTTGCTTCGGCATGGTGCTAAAGGCCCGGAACTTCCCAACAGAGCCTCCGCGCGACCCTTCACGGCCTCGGCAGCGGCACGCTCGCCGCTTACTGGCTCCAGCAGGCTGTCGAGGTCGACGCCGGGATCGCGAAGGTAGATGTGGGTGAGGACACGCGTCAGCGCTGCAGAAGACAGGACACGCGCCTCGGCCTCGGCCGTGGGGCCAAGGCCAAGGGCGACATCTTCAAGAGCGCGAACCAGGAAGGGAAGCAGCTTGGCGGGGCCATCCTCGGCAGCAGCCAGCGGGCTCTCCAGGCCGCTGTTGTAAAGCATCCTCAGCGAGGAGCGAGCCTTCGCCTCCATCTCCGCGAAGGCCACGCGGTCCTCAGCAAGAACCTAGGCCTTGTCGTTCAGCTCGACCTTCCTCGCCCCCAACTCCTGCTCCAGCGCGCCTAGGCGGTCGCGGCGCTTCCTGAGCTTGGCCTCGCGGCCCTCGACGGCCGCCTCGCGAGCCTTCACGCCTTCTTCCTGCTCTTGGCGAAGGCGGACCTCTCTTGCGAGCTGGTCCGGCAGGCCTTGCAGCTCGTCCTCCAGCGCCTTGCAGCGACCATGGATGTCGACCACCTCCCACAGGGCTGCATCACGTGCAGCCTTCGCCTCAAGGACGGCCTGCCTCTCCTCATCGCAAGCCGTCGAGGCCTGGACCAGCGCCGCCCGAATCGAAGCATCAGAGCGAATCCATCCTGAAGCCAGCTCCAAGCGCCCGGCCACCAAGCGAGGGTCGGAGCCAAGAAGATCCTGCCACAACCGGTCGAGCTCAGCGGCAGCACGATCCAGAACGGCAGGAGGAGTCGGAGAGACAGTAGTTGGTGGAGTAGGAGGAGAAGGCGGCAGCGCGACCACAGCATCCTGAGGCGAAGCTTGCTGCGCCCCAACGGTTGAAGTGGCGGCAGCAGGCAAAGGCACCTCGGGAGTCACTTGGGCCATGGGAGCTGAGCCCGCCCCAGCCGGCTCAACCAGGCCTCGCGAGGACGACTGGGCAGGAGAAGCCCGTGCGTCGCGGTCACCTTCCTTCGCGGGCAGAGGCGCTGCCACGGATGGAACCTCAGGAGCTCCCTTCGGCTTCTTTGCGGCGGGCGCCAGCCTATCCAAGAGATGCGGACGTCAAGCCTTAGAAGCAGAACAAGAAATAAAGACAAGAATCAAGCGCTTACGGGTCGTCGCCGGCGAGCTCAAGCGGCCTCCGGCCAAATTTGAAGCCCGAAAGCCGGCTGGAAGGGTCAACCTCGGGAAGCATGGAAGCGGAAGGCGCGTCTGCGGTCTGCCTCAGGGCCGGGGCAGACCCGCGGGAGATCAGCCCGATCCTGTCCTTCTTCGGGATCGAGGGCAAGATTCCGCCATCCTGCTCGTCATCATACTCGTCGTCATCGCTCGGGGAGAGGCGGAGAACACGGGACCTGTGCCGGGGGAGGGGAGCCCTCGACTCTCCGTCAGGCCCTTTTTCCCGCTCCCCTCCTTCCTCCTCTTCGCTGGAGTCGTCGGAGGACACGTCCACCGATTCCCCGAGAGTTTCTATGGGCACGGGCCCATCCCTGTTGAAGGCGGCCATGGACTCCACTACCTGCTCCCAGTCGTCACGGAGGAACAAGGGCGTACGAGCGCCCTCCAACCTCGCCACCTCGCCCCCGACCAGAGATTGGAGGACCGCAGCCAGATCTCCGTCGGCCAAGGCTGCGGGGCTCGGATGGGGCCTCCACATCGGAAGTGAGTATTACCGAAGCGGAGCCAGCTGGTGCTCCAGGAATTCCCTCAGCAGCGACGCGCCGGTCAGCTTCGCCGCCGCCATGTTGGCCGGCCTCAGATCCGCGTCCATCTTCTCCAACACCAGCTTCAGGCGGGGATCCGCGAGCTCCGCTCGACCCCAATCGCTGGAGCTCATGGGTTGCTCCGTGGGCAAGATCAGCCGAGGGTGGATGCGCCCAGCATCTGCCAAGACCCACTTGCTCCTGAAGCCCTCAATCCTTTTCCCGGGGTTCGAAATGGCAATGGCGCCGCAGTATGCGATGAAGCTCGCGCACGCAGAAGCAGGACCGCGAGAGGTCCGGAGGTAGAAATAGTGGCGCAACAAGGCCACCGAGGGCTGCACCCCTACGTGAGCCTCGCAGTAATAGGCGAAGATTGCCAGGAGAAGGACGGAGTTGGGGTGGAGATGCAGAGCCTGTATCTTATAATGGCGGAGGACAGAGAAGAAGAACTCGGAGAAGGGAGGCACCAGGCCAGCAGCAATGGCGCTTACAAAGAACGGATAGAAGGTGCTCCCTTGGCCCTTAGGGGTGGCGGAGCCGGCCTTGAACACCTTCGCCCCGTCGATGCCCTGCGCCGCCGCCATCCGGCGCAACCGGGAGAGGCTCGCCTCCGACACATTCGGCGAGTCCAGGGGAGACGAGTACCAAGCTCCGGCCGGGGACTGACGAGGCGCCATGGCTTCCTAGGTCACGTGGTCGGAGTAGATCTGGAAATTTTGGAGGAAGGAAGGAGAGGCGCAAGAAAGGGGATCTGAGAAGCAACCGGAGAAAGCAAAAAGCAAAGCCTGGGTAGATGCCGCTCCTTTATCAACTCGCGCGGTTGCTGGGGTGCCCACGTCCAATCAACCGCCACGCGGCGCCCAAGGCCGCAGGCTGTTAGGGCCCGCGGCGCTTCGCCCTTGCCCTTTTGCCTCCCTGCACGGCCAAGTCCGGGCGCGCCTTGGGCCCGGGGGCTACTGTCGGCGTTCTGGGAACGGGGGTCCCCAGACTTGCCTGCCTGCGGCCTGCGGCGTGGCTCAAAGGGGGGCCCAACACGGCCCGTCTTCATCGACACAGACCCAAGACCCTCGCGAGGGGCCAAGCCTCGCGGGGCGGATGACACGGAGCTTCCTCAGGCACGGCCACATCAGGCTAGCTCGCCAGGAGGCGGAGAGATCAAGGCGGGGTACCTCACGAGGTGCCCGTGACGCAAGCCATGATGACCAAGGGCGCCAGGTGGGCGCCAGCCCGCGCAGTGTCCTCCTTTCCTCTTTGGTGCAAAGGTAGCAAGCGCAGGCGAGAGCATCAAGCAAAGGCACCCGTTTCGGTGCAACGAGACCAAGACCAGTCCAACGGCATGGAGGAAGCAATGTGGAGCCCAAGCCAGTGTCACCACCAGAGTCTTTGGCAGGCGAGGACTAACTTTAGTCAAGATAAGTGTACCAGATGTTCCCCTTCAAAATGGCCAATTGTTAGCGCCCTTCCCGCTCAATATTTGGGAAGAGGCCCAGGGCCTTTGCCTATAAATAGGACTAGCCACCCCCAGGGTAGGGAGGATCCAGAATCGGCCAACCCGAAAACTAACTAAGGTCGCAATCGAGAAGAGAGAGAGGGAAGGGTGACTGAACTCCCCTAGCAGTTCATCCTCCCAACCAAGAACAGACCCTCGCAAGGCTGTTCTTCCTTGTATTGCTCATCATCATCAGCCCAAGGGGCAATCCACCACACCACACACTGGAGTAGGGTGTTACACCACAACAGTGGCCCGAACCAGTATAAACCCTGTGTCTCTTGTGCTGTTCTTCCCATAGCTTAGATCTCAGCGAGGCGGAGGGGTGCAGGTAGGTAGAAGGCAAAATCTCCACGCGCACCCTAGTGTTCGAACCTCAAGGGTCTGCCGGAACCCGAAATCCGACAGTCGTGCTGACGCAGTAAAGCATTTTATGGATTTAAGTTTATTCAGAAAATAGTATAAACTTCTAAAAATCATAGAAAATCAACCATAAGTCCAAATGAAATAATTTATATATGAAAAATGATCAGAAAAATATGAAGAATTTGTTTATGGTACTTTCATGCATGTTTGAACAAGTTAACCTCACTGAATAGGATAAATCATGATTAGGGCAATTTATGAACTAGCATTTGGAGTTGGAGTTTAAGCTTGTTTGAATTCCACTTCAACTAACTTGGCTTACTGCTGCATTAGGTCAATTTAGTTCCTTAACATGACATGTCATTCATTCGATTGTGCATTGCAGTGAATGTTGTTTCTTTTGTGTTTTCCGGTGGTTGTTCCCTCTTAGTAGACGATGTTTCCGACGACGTGATCAATGACACTGATGAAGAACTATATTATCTTCAGAAGTGCCGGGAAAGCAAAAACCCCTTGTTCATTCCGATACAATCCCATTCTCTCGCTCCTGCTCTCTTTTACTGCATTAGGACAACAACGATTCAACTGTTACATGCTACGGTAGCTGAACCCCTTTCCTCTGCATGACCTGTCATTGTCAAAGTAAATAGATGAAACCCACTAGCATGAGTAGGAGTTGTTTGATCACTGATGTGCCTACTCATTCATGCTTGTTTGTCATGCCTGCCACTGCTTAGAGTTGAGTCAAGTCCGATTCATCGGGGATTTATTGGAATGTGGTGAACATGTCCTAATATTGAGAGCTAAGTGTGTGAGCATGATTTGGTAAAGGTAGTGGTGAGAGGCCATGTAGGAGTACATGGTGGGTTGTCTCATTGCAGCCGTCCTCAAGAACTGAGTTCTGTGTTTGTGATCCATGAACAGTTACTACCACACATTGGGCTCCGGGCGCTCCAAGTTCTCTTGACTTATTAATCAACCTGATCTCTGTCCAAGAGTTGCAACTAGTTTCTGGTGTTTGTAGGCTGTGTTAGTAGTCTACCAAGTGGCAGCCGGTACAGGTGGTCTTGGGACAGACTAGGCACAGTGGCACGGTGTACCAAGTGGCACCCGGATGGTGGGCTTGGGAACCCTGCTCACATCGTTTGGGTCCGTGAGCGACACCCCGGCCGGATCTCCTTGCAGATGGAACCCGAATAGGCGATGAACCTGGACTAGAGACTTGTGTGGTTCGTCAGGTCATGGCCGACTCCATCGCCAGGCTTCCGCTTGAAGGTTGCCGAGATACACAATGTGTACATGGTGGTAAGTGGCGAGAGCGTGTGTGAAGAAGTACACCCCTGCAGGGTTATCATTATCTATTCGAATAGCCGGATTCCATGGATATGGAAACTTGGACCCCTTACATCGTTTATAGACAAGTGAACGTGAATACTCTAAAATGCGCAAGATAAGCGTGAGTGTTATGGATGGCGTTCTCGTAGGAAGACGGGAGCGGATCCATAGTGGTGTATTGGTATGGTGAATATGTGGACTCGTGTGCGCCACCTCAAAAGAGTTACTTGCAGTCGTAGTTTAGGACAGCCACCGAGTCAAAGTTGGCTTGCTACAGTTAAACTACACCCCCCTTTGTTGATACCGATGCATATGTAGATAGTTCTGATGTAAGTCTTGCTGGGTACATTTGTACTGACGTTTGCTTATTTTATGTTTTGCAGAGAGACTTCAGTCTCGCTAGTAGTTCCACGTGGACTTTGAAGTTTAGCTTGTTACCTCAGCTACGATCTTGTGCCCTTGGCAGGATCTGGTAGATAGTCAGGCTTCTCAGCCTTTTTCATTTGTAGAAGTCTGTACTCAGACATGTTAATCTTCCGCATGTGCTTTGACTTGTATGCTCTGAATGTTGGGTCATGAGACCCATGTTTGTTTTATCTCACTCCTCGGAGCCTAATGAATAAATACTCTGAGTCGTAGAGTCTTGTTGTGATGCCATGTTGTATTGCACATATTGAGCATATTGTGTGTATGATTGAAATGCTTGGTATGTGTGGGATCCGACAACCTAGTCGTTTATCCTTGGTAGCCTCTCTTATGGGGAAATGTAGTCTTGTGCTTCCACGAGCCATAGTAATCCGCTACAACCCGGTTCACCGGAGTCCTGCTAGCCCAGCACTACTGCTCCAGAACACTTGAGTGGCCGACATGTGATTCACTTCATTCCTATGTCTGTCCCTTCGGGGAAATGTCACACGGTGACATCCGGAGTCCTGCTAGCCTGCTAAAGCCCGGGTTCCCGGAGTCCTGTTAGCCCAGTTGCTACAGACCGACATGCTCGATGTTGATTCATGTATGCATGTCCCCATAAGTTAGTGCCACTTTGGGTTCACGACTAGTCATGTTGGCCCGGGTTCTCTGTCATATGGATGCTAGCGACACTATCATATACATGAGCCAAAAGGCGCAAATGGTCCCAGGCCATGGTAAGGCGACACCCGTGGGAATACCATGCGTGAGGCCGCAAAGTGATATGAGGTGTTACCGGCTAGATCGATGTGACTTGGAATCGGGGTCCTGACAGCTTTGGTATCAGAGCCTGACTGTCTGTAAGATTACCAAGCCAAGCTGGTGGAAGTTGAGTCTAGAAATGCTTTAGTTATATAAGGGAATTGATTGTGCATGGGAACGTAAGGCTCTTTTTACTCCTTTAACTTATGCCCTTCTGCTCTGAGTCAATCTCTTCTTTTCTACGGGGATTAACAACTAGGCCTTCTCATCTATCTATCAGGATGACAAGTTACTATGTTAGAGACTTATAAGATTGATGGATTCAAGCCCCAGTTCAGTTCCTACTACTTTCGTGTGTTTATAGTTGATCTCGGAACCTTGATATTGCGATGTTAAGTGGTTATGCCACCATTTTTGGAGGATGTCTCAAATATTTTTGAGCATTTACAGCCGTTATGCTGTCCGAGTCATCCCAGGTTTCTAAACAATCTGATGCATTTGCAAATCCCTTTCTCATGTGTTTGATGTCTTTTTGGGCCAGTCTAATCACACTATCCAGTGCATTGAGATAATTTATTGCCTCGACATATATGTTGGAGTTATTATTACGACCCTAGGTGTCTTAGAAGATTACCTAGTAATCTAGCCTTGTTTTGTGTTCCCAGTTTGATCATTCTGGCCACCATCCTTGAAAGCATCCCGTGATGCCATTTAGTTAGTAGGCCTTCTATTTCTTTGTTTTGAACCCGAGATTCACCATACTTACTTCATGTTGATAGTGCTTGCTCGTTCCTTTAGGTTATTAGTAACCTTTGCATTAGTCCTCGAGGTCCGTGGTATTTCCTTCTTCCAAATACCATGAACCATTCTTGGCAGAAGTTCTTTTAACCAAAAGATCATAGCCAGAGTGCTCTTGATGAGTTCTCCATTCTATATTGTGACTCTGCCAATTCTACCTCTCCGCATGGATTATCCGGAAGAAACCTATGAACTTGGTTCGGCATACTAATCTATGCATCCACAACTCAAAAAACCATACATTCCTTTGAGTTATCCCTCTTTAGTTGTTTTCCGACCTTCTTCTATCAATTGATAGTCAAGAGTATGTGTGTGATCATGTTCATCGATGCCTATTATCCTTGTGGTCCGTCAAGCCATTCTATTCTAGAATGACTAGGAGAAACAAACTCCAGTACCTCATCCATTTCTAGGATTGGGTCAAAGTAGTTGTATACCGCAGATCAAATGCCAAACCAACTTTTGTTCTGTTCTACCTTAGAGTATTACCGTCTTTTTGTCAAGAATGTCATGGATATTGCACAACCTTTTATGAATTCTTGATGCAGTGATACTTCTCACCATCATCATTTGCTCCTTGGTTCCGTGTTGTTGCAACCGGAATACCGAAAAGTGAATCATGATGTGTGGAATCAATACTCCTAGCAACTTCGTTGCTTGGTAGTTAATGGACAATAATTTCATTCTTAGCATGTTGGTTATTGAATCATCATCCTAAGATTGATCATGCTACCTAGTCCATATTTTGGTGCACTCTTCGATCGAAGAGTTAGAATTGTGTCAATTCCTTTCTTATTTGATCACATTATCTTGCCTCACAAGCAAGATTGCTCCCAAGCTCAATATCATATCGGTGGTTCGTGATTTTCCAAATATCTTCTCGATAGTATGACCAGGTTGTTCCCTGACTCTTATGTTGAGCTCGTGATCAAGTTGGTTTCTTGTAAACCACCATTTCTCCAACAATCTATGTTGGATACACCTGAGCTAGTTGGTTAAGCTAAACAAAAAGTTGGAGAGTTGGAAGATAAAAGCTTTGCCTATTAGTTCATTCTGAAGGGATATCTTTGTGTTTGTGTGTGTGCGTTGAAGAAAGAGGATATCGTCATCAATTGGTCCTCGCGATCAGTTGTTCGATCTATTGCCTTGTCCAAACTTTGATTTGAGTGTGGGCTATCCTCAAATCAAATCAGAACCAACGATGTTCGTAATGTTGTCTTACTCGTGCTTGATCCCTCGGGCATACACCATTACATCCTTTGGTCTGACCAATGCTATCACTGTGTTCACTTAATTATGGAATTCTATCTATATGGAAGCCTGGATGATTTGTTGTTGAGGCCATTGACAACAATTTCATCTTGTCCATGATTGATGTTGAAAACCTAAATTAGTGTTGGAAACTTTGTAAGCAATGCTTTCATGTTCCGTTCATGAAGCTTATGCGTGGATGGAAGAAGTGACTTCCTCGAATTCATGCGCAGTCTATGCAAGTTGCTGCCGTGAATATGAGAAAGATCGTTTTTGCTTCCTCTGGAATCATCCCAAGTTAGTCACGCATATGTGTGAAGTACTCTATGGTTTGATAGGTTGGCTGCCTCCATTCTGTATGTGTTCCTAGCACACCAAGCCACTGATTGATTTGTTCAAGGAGAAGAAGTTTCTTCTTAAGAGCTAGACTTACGCAAGGACTTCGATATCCTCGATGATGGTTCCCCACCTAAACTCGGTAGTGTTTTATTATAAGACTACTACGTGGTCATGCTTGTCTTGGATAGCGTGTTCACAGGTTTGTAGCAGAACCAGCTCATGTTTTGGATCTTGCCATCGTAGTTCATTTCCCGAGAATCTCACAACGTCATCTCGTCGATTTGTGTTGCAAAATTTCTTTTTAGACATGCTGAGTCTGAAGTATCCTATCACCAATCGGATCTGAATCTCAGGCAGATATGATGGTTGGAACATTCCCAACAGTTGCATTTTGTTCCCAGCTTGCACCCGCCATTGTGCCATTTTACTATGGTCTGCCTTCTCAGTATTTTTTATTCAGGATCATCCTCAAAAGTGGGCTTACCCTAGGCCCTATCCTTTCTCGATGATAAGAAAAAATCATCCATTGTATTGTCTTCAACAAGGTAGTCCACATCATCCATTCTAGTGTGAGTAGGCCATCCTTTTCCGATTCCTTCAAATGATCGATTGAGATTGCCTTAGGCTGGTATAAAGAGTCTCAATGATCTCTATATCAAAAGTTCTTCTTTTTGCCACTTAAGGGATATTCTACGAGTCACCTTCCTTAAGGTATCACGTTAGGAAATCATGGCAATTATCTCCTTGCAACTTTGAAATTCATGCTCCATCTTAGTCAAGTGTGAATTGTAGCCTGCCAAATTGAAACCTCGTCATTTGTTTATTTCCTTCCCTCTCGATATGTGTTTTGTGTCTCAGCTCGAGAGATGTTCCTACATCTCACCCCATATGTTGATCGTGAGTTGTTCGATATTCGAGAAGATCGATTTCGGTACAGTCTCTTTCTGTCATCATCATGTTCGATGAAGATCTCGAAAGAAAAGACGTCAAGATCAATTGGAGCAATGAATCAACATCTCCGAGAAGGGCAATTGGATCATGAAGATCGTGTCGGCTTTGTGTCCCCTCTGTCTTCTTACCTCAGGTCTTGAATCTCGGGATGAGATTCTTGTTTAGTGGGGGTGAGTTGTCACAGCCCTAAAATTGTTTGCAATAGTTGCATAAGAGAGCATCCATGCATCATATCCACATTCTGAAAGTTGAATTGAGGTTAGTTGAAACCCTCAGAAATCACTTCAGAAATAATCAACATTGAAAATCCTTTCAAATGAGTCCAAGGAAATGTTCCTGTTATTCTGTAAAAATATTGGCAAGAGGTAAAATTCAAACCAATATTTTTGGAGTCTCAGAAATATTTATTTTGGGCATTTGAAATTAATTCAATAACTATTTGAATTGGATATATATTTATTATATAATAAATATAT
>NW_024119412.1:0-11209 GCF_003073215.2 Triticum urartu
AGAGTGGAACAAAACACCAGGCATAAGGACGAGCCTTCCACCCTTTACCAAGTATATAGATGCATTAAAGTAAACAAGTTATAATGATGATATCCCCACAATAAACATATTCCAACAAGGAACAAACTCCAATCTTCACCTGCAACTAGCAACGCTATAAGAAGGTTTGAGCAAAGCGGTAACATAGCCAAACAACGGTTTGCTAGGACAAGGTGGGTTAGAGGTTTGACATGGCAATATGGGAGGCATGATAAAGCATGTGGTAGGTATCGTAGCATAGGCATAGCAATAGAGCGAGCAACTAGCAAGCAAAGATAGAAGTGATTTCGAGGGTATGGTCATCTTGCCTGCAAA
The DNA here is from genome assembly GCF_003073215.2 of Triticum urartu. NCBI lineage: Eukaryota > Viridiplantae > Streptophyta > Magnoliopsida > Poales > Poaceae > Triticum > Triticum urartu. The sequence continues at coordinate 355 of NW_024119412.1, forward strand.
GTTCTCCGAGTTTACGTTAGCTTGATCCTCGTAAGCGTACTCAACGGGTTCCTCGATCACGTACTCGTCTCTCGGCTCTACACAAAGCAAGAACACAAGCAACGGGAACCATGATCAACCATGGTGCAATGCGCAAGCAACATGATGAAAAACATGGCATGATATGCGGGATGTGATATGCAATGCATATGCATGCTTCGGAAAAGAAAGATTGAACCAGGCCTCAACTTGGAAAACCAAGAGTGCCGCTGGAAAGATGAGTTGATTTCGGTCGAAAACGATATAAAGATCACCGGAAACGGATGCACGGTTTGCAAATGGCAAGCAGAACAAAAATGGCACTAAGCTGCGATTAACAGCACGAAGCCATCTAAATGCATCAAGAAAAATAAGCTACTGCACTCTAACATAGCAACAAATCACATGGCAGTGATCCACTCAAGATGCTTGACAAAAGATGAACACTGAGCTACGGCTAATTCACTCAATAGCAGGTTCAAACAAGCATGGCAAAGTGCAAAAGATATCAGGTTCACAGACTTGGTGAAAATAACATGTCAGGATTTAATATCAGGAAGCAATGTTTAGAGCAAGATAACAACATGCTACAGGAACATATCGTGGCAAAGCAAGGCATGGCATGAAACTACACAAAGCATATAACAAAAGTGCCTTACTGACCATAAGCCAAAAGGGATCAGAAGATACAATGGCAACCATGTGAACATAGCAAGTTTTGTTAACAGATTCAGACTTAGTAGAAAACTGGAACGTGGCAAAACAGAGTTACGTAGGCATGTTTACGAGCTCGATGCACTCACCACAAGGCATTACATGACAAACTAAGCATTCACCCAGCAAGAAGACATGATAAATAAGCTAACCATGGCAAGAACACTCTCATAGCATGCATGGATCAACTACAACAACCTCGGCAAAATTGACAAACACGTAAACAATCTGCCAGGAACATTTTATAGCAAAAGTAGATCAAGATTGAGTCATACTAGGGTACTCCATAATTGCAAACAAAGACATGGATGGATAGAGCATAACAATATCTCAAAATTATCCTTACTGAACATGCTCAAAAGAGGCATGGATCACTCTGTAGCAACATGAATACATGGCATAAAAATATCATCAGGCAAATGACAGAAGAATTCTAAGTCCCTGAAATCAGCAACATCACGAGAGCTACTTTGCATGCTGGTGCTAGTCACCATATTGAACACAAAAATACATGGCATACACCCCTGTAAACATGGCATGGCATACAACAAAACACATGTAGGGCTCAAGTTCATAGGAGGCACACATTAAACATGGCAAAAATTACTAAAGTCCAGAATCCACTAAGGAACAGAAACTAACATCACATAGCACTCTTGCAACAGCATTTAGGGCATCAAGGTGAACTCAAATGAACATGGTGCAATGGAATGAAATGAAGTGCACATCGAGACGAACAATTTGATATGCTACACGCCCAAAACGGAGCCACGGATGCAAAGTTATGACATGTTGGACAGAGGCATCATAATATGACAGAAAAGGGACTTAGAAATTGGGGTCAACCTGCTCAGATCTAGGGTTCGCACGTGGATCGAGGAAGCCGGAGATACTCGCCGAAGACGAGGGAGACGGCGTCCGGAGTCGGCCGGGGAAGGGCGCCGGTGGGATGGAGGTGCCGGATCCGGGCGGCGCCGGCCCGGATCTAGCCGAAGTAGGAGCCGGAGCCTATTTATACATAGAAGGAGTTACGAGGCTCCAAATGAGGTGTGGTTTTCGGCCACGCGATCATGATCGAACGACCGAGATAATGGAGGGGGTTTAGGTGGGTTTTGGGCCACTTTGGAGAGGTGTTGGGCTGCAACACACACGAGGCCTTTACGGTTCCTCAGTTAACCATTGGAGTATCAAACGAAGTCCAAATAGCACGAAACTTGACAGGCGGTCTACCGGTAGTATACCAAGGCCGCTTGGCAAGTCTCAGTCCAATCCGAGAACGTTTAACACCCGCACATGAAAAGAGGCAAAAGGGGACGCCGGAGGACATAGGAGTGCCGGAATGCAAAACGGACAACGGGGAAAATGCTCGGATGCATGAGACGAACACGAATGCAAATGCGATGCACATGATGACATGATATGAGATGCATGACATGGACAAAATGCAAAACAAAAAAACCCATCCACGAGGGAATATCATAACTTAGAGCCGAAAATGGCAAGAGTTGGAGTACAAATATGGCGAGTTACATACGGGGCGTTACATCCCTGCCACACGCCAATGGAAAATCGGCTCAAGCTACGCAAGGGAGAAGCTGGCGATGTGGTGGATGCCACGGGCTATCGGAGCATCGTCGAAAGTTTGCGTTACCTGTGCAACACTCGTCCTGACATCACTCACGCAGTCGGGATGGTGAGCAGGTATATGCAGGCACCCACGGCGTCACATTGGGCGGCGGTGAGGTAGATTCTACGCTACGTCAGGGGAACAATTGGGTATGGCTGCAGATACAAGGAGAGCTCCGGTGGCGAGCCCAAACTAGTGGGTTTCAGTGACAGCGATCTAGCTGGGGACGTCGACAACACGAAGAGCACCACCGGCGTGGCTTTCTTCCTCGACTCCAGCATCATCACATGGACTTCGCAAAAGCAAGCTGCGGTTGCTCTCTCGTCTTGCGAAGCTGAGTATATTGCAGCCTGTAACGCCGCATGTCAGGCAGTTTGGCTAAGCAGACTGTTGGGTGAGTTACTTGGACAGCCACCTGCATTGGTAAAACTGCTCATGGACAACCGATCTGCAATCGAGCTGGCCAAGAACCCAGTGCACCACGAGCGAAGTAAGCATATCGACCTTCGTTTTCACTTCATTCGTGAATGCATTGAGGAAGGCAAGGTGGACATCGAGCACATCAGCACAGATGGCCAACTTGCTGACATTTTAACCAAGTCACTGGGCCGTGTCAAGTTCTTGGAGATGCGACTGAAGCTCGGTGTCATGGAAGTCTCATCTGGGCGCCAGGATTAAGGGGAGAATTGTTGACTTTGTAATCCTCTCGCTTGTTAGTTTTGATTTCAGCTTCAGGCTTAGCAAATAAAGCGGCGAGAGCATGAGTCTGTTCATGCCTTGACCGAACTTTCAGTAGCAGCTAGGTAGTGTAGGCGACCATGCGCACTTCGTGGGATGGCACGAATCAATTGTGTGCATGGTGGCATCGTGGGCGTGGCGAGTGGCTGTGGGATGGCGCAGCCGAATAGCTCGGGCACGACCCCTTCTCTCGTAGTTTCAGGTTTGCTGTTAATAAAAGGAAAATGACTGAAAACGTTGCACGGTTAACGCAGCACAAAACTCTCTCGTCTCTCTCTAGTTTCCTGACTAACATTGAATGGCTCTTCATTGTACCATCAGGCCAGTAGAGAGATAGCCGTATAACACGATCCATTGGAGAAAGCTTGTCTAGTGACTCATCGCGCCTGGTTAATTAGTTATACATGATTAGTACTCTCTATGTAAGCTAATATAAGAGCGTTTATAGATCATTAAAGTAGTGATCTAAACGCTCTTATATTAGTTTACGGAGGGAGTACATTGTATGTCGTAAAGTACCAAGCAACATATCATGGTTCTATCATAAAACTTACATTTTCGGATCCTTCAGGTCATCGAGGTGGCGATCAATAGCATCTTCAGCTTCTTGCAGGCTCCTGAACGGCCCATCCAAATGAGGATACGTGTGGAAAGAACCCAAAAGGTCCGTCCTAATGTAAAAGGTGAAGTACCAAAAGGTACGTTTTATGACCAAGATGCGTGGCCCGTACGCGCTGCCTTGATGGTGGCGAGTCCTCAATGGTGTCGTGAGATGGCAAGGGATTGGCAGTGGGAGATGGTTCCTGCAGTGTTGTAGTGAGCAGGAACTTGCTCAAGCACAAGACATCCGGTTGTTGTGTCGTTTGCATGGGTGGAGGAGAACACCTGAATCAAGGAGAACAGTTGAGCAGGCTCGAAGGCTCGGTAAGTAGAGATCTAAGAGGAATTATAATTTTGTCATAAAGATGAGTTAATGATACATGTTTTTATCGTGTTATGAAGAACAAAAGCTGGAAGATTTCTACCGGCCAACAATGGTGGCCTGAGCTACTGGAGGTGGATAGGGCAAGGGATTGGCAGTGACAGCCGGTTCCTTTAGTGTTCTAGTGAGCAGGAACTTGCTCAAGCATGAGGCATCCGACGGGGAACACCTGAATCAAGTGAAACAATTAAGCAGACTGGATGAGCAGATCCAAGAGCAACATATCAAAAAAATGAGTTAACAATAATACTCCCTCACAAAGTTGAGTCACTTGTTTTGGGACGGAGGGAGTACATGTTATCAGTGTTATGAACTAGAAGCAATAAGTTTGAATTTCTTTTGATGTTGTAATGGTGGTTATATCAGTACATGCCTTCTTTTCATGTCTATTAAGATAGAGTAGAATTTACTGGTGTATGCACTGCAGTCTTTAGGGGGTCATAAATATGTATTAGAGTCCCGCTTCGGTACAACCAACCTCCTAAAACGTATAAAGGGGCAATATAGTCTTTTCACACTTCACCTATACATGCGTGTGATGCCCCAATACAAGGCGCGTTGTGTTTGACTGAATTGTCTCTAGATGTCGCGGGGATATGGTGGGGATCGGGCCGAGAAAACCTCGGGGCTTCGAGGGTCCAAATGTCCACACAGCTAGTCCGGGTCAGGTTTTCCCGCGTGGGCTTTGCACCCGGGGAAGGGGTCGGGATCCCTGGGTTACCAAACTAGCCCTAAGAAAATGACCAAAACAAGCGTTCGAACCATGCACCTCACTATGGTAAGCGCTAAAGGCTAGCCAGTCCATCTGATACAGTTCGGTGTCCAGTAAAGAAACGCTAGCAATCAGAATGATCACAGCGATGGGTTTAGTGTAGCGAACCATTTTCCCCATGTTTCTTTTTCTTTTTTCTTTTCTTTTTTGTTTCTTTTTCCTATTTCAAGTTTTTTATTTTCAACAAAATTTAATGCTTTTAATTTTGTTCAAAATTTCATAAAATGTTCGGTTTTTTCCAATTTTGTTCATAAATTGAAAATATAAATCACATTTTCAGAAAAATTAAATGAATTTTTGAAAAATGTTCGTGTCCTTAAAGATTATTCAGAATGATAAGACATGAACAGTTTTTTAAAAGTACGAACAACATTTTTAAAACCAACAATTTTTGGAAAACATGAACAACAATTGGAAGTTTCAAACATTTTTTCAACAAGTCGAACAAAAAATTGAAACCAAAAAGGTTTATTGAATCTCCTCGAACATTTTTCTGAATTTGTGAACAAAAAATTGAACGCAGCAACAATTTTTAAATTCCAAACAAAATTTGGAAGTCCAAACGTTATTTGAAACACCACGGACATTTTTTGAATATGTGAATAAACTTTGCAAAAAAGTTTACTTTTTGAATTTGTGAGAAAACTTTGTAATCTAGAACTTTTTTAAAATTGTGATTTTTTTATAAACGGCAACATTGTATTAAGAGTAAAATACACCATAAGTCTAAAAAATATTTGATGCGTGTCATATTAGTCCAAATACTATGAAAATTCGTGCAGTCCTATCCACACTGCATCAGTTTTGACTTGCATCGGGTGGGAGGTTGACTACTTCGATGTGACAACTTTTTTGCGCACCCCTTCCCAAAAGGTCATATGTTATAATTTTGTGGCATTCACATTTGCGCACATCCTACCCCTTGTCCTCCTCTCCATATCTAATGGCCACCGTTCACCTCGGCGCCGAAGCGCGGTAAACATGATGAGATTCCTACATTATGCGTTGGAACCACTCTGACACGTCTACCTTTTCCGTTGAGGTAGGATCGTCTATGTTGTGGAGGAAGTAGGGACGTAATGATTAAGACTTCTGCAACGGGGTGGAAGAAGGAGGACTCGGGATGAAGCCTATCGGCTGCTTGGTGCCGCTGTTGCCCTCTCGCCAACGACGGTGGCACCACAATCTTTGTGGAAGGCAAAAACCATCGTGCGGGGAGGGGGCTTTGGATCGTCGCGTGGGAGAGCATGACTGACGACGCTGCAGATGCAGGATGGTAGACTCGCTAGCAAAAGTTGGGGTCCGTCCTGAGATTTCCAATAAAATACCATGTGTCAGCAGAGAGTGTTTGAGTAGGCCAAAAGGGTCTGTTTGGGAGCAGCCCGTTACTCGACATCCCTTAAATGGCCCCAATTTTTAAATTTCAATTTGTAGGACAGGAAAGAAACCTCATCCTTTGGTGCACACTAACCGCTGAAGCTCAAGCCTCTCTCGAACTGAGCTATTTCCACCCTGCATGACCAATTCAATGCATCATGCCAAGCCTTTTGAGTTTTCGGCAATTCTTTTATTTCCTAGAGTTTGTTTTGTGGAAAATGGCCAATAAATGGTCGGATGTGACGCAACTTGCATATGATATCAGAATTCGTTCAAACCTGTCGTGGATGCCTACCATGGGCAATCTCACTTGCTTGCAAAATTTAGGGTCATTTCATGCATGTCAAAAAATTGACCGTGTTCATGGTTGGCGAGGAGGGTCCATTTGGGAGCACTTCATTTCTCAACATCTCTAAAATGGCTCCAATTTTCTCTTGGTATTGCATGACCAATTCAAGGCACCATGCCATTTTTCTTCTTCAGTTTTCAACAATTCTTGCATTTTTCTAAAGTTTTCGATGATTAATGGCCGGACGTGATGCAACTTGCAGACGGTGTCCAAATTCATTCAAACTTGGGATAGATGACTACCATGGGGCGTGCCCACCTCCTTGCGAAAGTTGGGGTCAGTTCATACATGTAGAAAAATAGACTGTGTTCAATTGAGGAAATTCGAGTAGGCCAAAATGGTCTATTTGAGAGTCTATTTTTGTTCATGGCCTTGTATGACCAATTCAAAGTACCATGCCAAGTTGTTTGAGTTTCCGGCAATTTTTGCATTTTCTAGAGTTTTCTCGGTGAAAAAATGGTCAATAAATGGTCGGACATGACACAACTTGCATACGGTTGTCAGAATTCATTCAAATCTGGCATGGGTGCCTACCATAGGTATGTCTGCCTACTCGCAAAAGTTAGGTCATTTTATGCATGTCTAAAAATAGACCATATTCAACGGAGAGTGTTTGGGTAGGCGAGAAGGGTACGTTTGAGACCACGTTGTTTTCAGCATCTATCACATAACCCAAATTTATTCCATGAGCTTATATGGTCAATTCAAGGCACTATGCCAAGTTGATCGAGCTTCCAACAGATTTTGCATTTTCTGGAGTTTTCTCGATGAAAAAAGACCGATAAATTGTGCATGAAAATTTGACAAGTTTGAAAACCTTTTCCAAAATTGGTAACAAATTTCCAACAATTGATGAAAATTTTGAACAAAAATTGGGAAAATGTACTATTTTAAGAAATTATCAACTTTTTTTGAAGCACAAATATTTCTTAAATCAATGAACAATATATTCGAAAACGTGATTTATTTTGAAATTCCATAATATTTTTAAAATTCTAAAAATATTTGAAAACAAGAACATTTAGGGTATTCCAAAAAAATCCAAATTTTTGAACAAGTTTCAAAAAGAACAATAAAGTTTGAAAAGGAAAAATGAATTATCAAAAAAGTGAAAATAAAATAAAATAGAGAACAATTGTTTAGGTGTTGGCCTAACTGGGCGACATCATCAATCGGAGGGGGGGGAACCCTATTTGACGGAGATATGGCGGGGATCCGGCCGAGAAAACCTCAGGGCTTCGAGGGTCCAAATGTCCACACAGCTAGCCCGGGTCAGGTTTTCCCGCGTGGGCTTTGCGCCCGGGGAAGGGGCCGGGATCCCTGGGTTACCAAACTAGCCCTAAGAAAATGACCAAAACAAGCGTTCGAACCATGCACCTCACTATGGTAAGCGCTAAAGGCTAGCCTGTCCATCTGATACACTTCGGTGTCCAGTAAAGAAACGCTAGCAATCAGAATGATCACAGCGACGGGTTTAGTGTAGCGAACCATTTTCCCCATGTTTCTTTTTCTTTTTTCTTTTATTTTTTGTTTCTTTTTCCTATTTCAAGTTTTTTATTTTCAACAAAATTTAATGCTTTTAATTTTGTTCAAAATTTCATAAAATGTTCAATTTTTTCCAATTTTGTTCATAAATTGAAAATATAAATCACATTTTCAGAAAAAGTAAATGAATTTTTGAAAAATGTTCGTGTCCTTAAAAGATTGTTCAGAATGATAAGACATGAACAGTTTTTTAAAAGTACGAACAACATTTTTAAAACCAAATATTTTTTGGAAAACATGAACAACAATTGGAAGTTTCAAACATTTTTTCAACAAGTCGGACAAAAAATTGAAACCAAAAAGGTTTATTGAATCTCCTCGAACATTTTTCTGAATTTGTGAACAAAAAATTGAACGCAGCAACAATTTTTAAATTCCAAACAAAATTTGGAAGTCCAAACGTTATTTGAAACACCACGGACATTTTTTGAATATGTGAATAAACTTTGCAAAAAAATTTACTTTTTGAATTTGTGAGAAAACTTTGTAATCTAGAACTTTTTAAAAATTGTGATTTTTTTTATAAACAGCAACATTGTATTAAGAGTAAAATACACCATAAGTCTAAAAAATATTTGATGTGTGTCATATTAGTCCGAATACTATGAAAATTCATGCAGTCCTATCCACGTTGCATCAGTTTTGACTTGCATCGGGTGGGAGGTTGACTACTTCGATGTGACAACTTTTTTGCGCACCCCTTCCCAAAAGGTCATATGTTCTAATTTTGTGGCATTCACATTTGCTCACATCTTACCCCTTGTCCTCCTCTCCATATCTAATGGCCACCGTCCACCTCGGCGCCGAAGCGCGGTAAACATGATGAGATTCCTACATTATGCGTTGGAACCACTCTGACACGTCTACCTTTTCCGTCGAGGTAGGATCGTCTATGTTGTGGAAGAAGTAGGGACGTAACGATTAAGACTTCTGCAACGGGGTGGAAGAAGGAGGACTCGGGATGAAGCCTGTCGGCTGCTTGGTGCCGCCGTTGCCCTCTCGCCAACGGCGGTGGCACCACAATCTTTGTGGAAGGCAAAAACCATCATGTGGGGAGGGGGCTTTGGATCATCACGTGGGAGAGCATGACTGGCAACGATGCAGATGCAGGATGGTAGACTCGCTAGCAAAAGTTGGGGTCCATCCTGAGATTTCCAATAAAATACCATGTGTCAGCAGAGAGTGTTTGAGTAGGCCAAAAGGGTCTGTTTGGGAGCAGCCTGTTACTCGACATCCCTTAAATGGCCCCAATTTTTTTAAATTTCAATATGTAGGACGGGAAAGAAACCTCATCCTTTGGTGCACACTAACCACTGAAGCTCAATCCTCTCTCGAACTAAGCTATTTCCACCCTGCATGACCAATTCAAGGCATCATGCCAAGTTTTTTGAGTTTTCGGCAATTCTTTCATTCCTAGAGTTTGTTTTGTGGAAAATGGCCAATAAATGGTCGGACGTGACGCAACTTGCATATGATGTCAGAATTCGTTCAAACCTGTCATGGATGCCTACCATGGGCAATCTCACTTGTTTGCAAAATTTAGGGTCATTTCATGCATGTCAAAAAATTGACCGTATTCATGGTTGGCGAGAAGGGTCCATTTGGGAGCACTTCATTTCTCAACATCTCTAAAATGGCTCGAATTTTCTCTTGGTATTGCATGACCAATTCAAGGCACCATGCCATTTTTCTTCTTCAGTTTTCAACAATTCTTGCATTTTTCTGAAAGTTTTCGATGATAAATGGCCGGACATGATGCAACTTGTAGACGGTGTCCAAATTCATTCAAACTTGGGATAGATGACTACCATGGGGCGTGCCCACCTGCTTGCGAAAGTTGGGGCCAGTTCATACATGTAGAAAAATAGACTGTGTTCAATCGAGGAAATTCGAGTAGGCCAAAATGGTCTATTTGAGAGTCTATTTTTGTTCATGGCCTTGTATGACCAATTCAAAGTACCATGCCAAGTTGTTTCAGTTTCCGGCAATTCTTGCATTTTCTAGAGTTTTCTCGGTGAAAAAATGGTCAATAAATGGTCGGACATGACACAACTTGCATACGGTGTCAGAATTCATTCAAATCTGGCATGGGTGCCTACCATAGGTATGTCCGCCTACTCGCAAAAGTTAGGTCATTTTATGCATGTCTAAAAATAGACCATATTCAACGAAGAGTGTTTGGGTAGGCGAGAAGGGTACGTTTGAGACCACATTGTTTTCGGCATCTGTCACATAATCCAAATTTATTCCATGAGCTTATATGGTCAATTCAAGGCACTATGCCAAGTTGATTGAGCTTTCGACAGATTTTGCATTTTCTGGAGTTTTCTCGATGAAAAAAGACCGATAAATTGCGCATGAAAATTTGATAAGTTTGAAAACCTTTTCCAAAATTGGTAACAAATTTCCAACAATTGATGAAAATTTTGAACAAAAATTGGGAAAATGTACTATTTTAAGAAATTATCAACTTTTTTTGAAGCACAAATATTTCTTAAATCAATGAACAATATATTCGAAAATGTGATTTATTTTGAAATTCCATAATATTTTTAAAATTCTAAAAATATTTGAAAACAAGAACATTTAGGGTATTCCAAAAAAATCCAAATTTTTGAACAAGTTTCAAAAAGAACAATAAAGTTTGAAAAGGAAAAATGAATTATCAAAAAAGTGAAAATAAAATAAAATAGAGAAAAAATGTTTAGGTGTTGGCCTAACTAGGCGACATCA
>NW_024119413.1:0-13825 GCF_003073215.2 Triticum urartu
GGAGCGGTGGAGCTGCACGAGCGGAGCTGTCGAAGGGGATGATGGACTGCGGGTTCGGTCGGAGTTTCTTTGAGGTTTTTTTTGCAAAAATGTCACACGGACAACTTTTTCCGGACGGAGGGAGTAACATATTATGTTACTTCAAACACCTCTTTCCTTATTAATTACTTGCCACATAAACAAAATTACCTTGAGATGTGTTAAGTTACTAGCTAAGACCTCTCCCAATGCATTGGTGCTAAAGTGGGGTGCTAAGTGCATTAAAATGCTTAGCAACTAATGTCCCCAATGCATTGGTGCTTAGGTTTTGTAGCTAAGCCTCCTCTATTTAATTGTTTAGCAATAAAACTCCTTCATGTATTGGTTGATAGTCTTTTTGTCTAGGTCCACGTGCTTAGCATTGGTTCTTATTGGGGTCACCATAATGTTCTCTCTCCTTTTTAAATGCTTTGCCACATCATATTTCTGCCTATGTGGCACCCTTAGTACCTGTACACCGTGAAGCACTGAGAAGGGCCTAAATTACCCCCGCTATGACCAGTCTCATTGGGCGTGCATGACGGTCGTCATATAGCATGGTCATGGGAAACGACAAACAGCACAGTGGCGCCGGTTCGTTTCAGGTTTTAAATAGTCACTGCTCGCGTTATTTTCCGTTTTCTTTGGACAGCTCTCCTCCCGTTAGTTCTTACCAGGGCCCGGGCCGGCAAAATCTGAAGCCCTCTGCCAAACTCTAAAATGATGCCTAACTACATAGGAATGTAAACTATATATAATAAAATACCTACGACCGATCTTGACATATTAGGGGTTCTAGTGATCTCCTCTATATATACCTGGACATATACTTCGTAGCATGAAACACATAGAATACAAACAGTACAGAAACTATGGCATCAAGTTGAAACAAAATCACCTGAAGGATCAAGGCTCATTCGTTGCTTGTCTCCTGTTTTGATGTCGCCGTAAGAATATGACCATGCCTAAATAACACAAATCCAAACCCCTTGCCATCTTGCCCTTGTAGGCTTGGACAACCCCGCTGGATGTGGCTGCCAGCAATCCCCTTCCCCGACACACCTTCTTCATCTTGAACTCTCACTCAAGCCTAATGAGGATGGGGATTACTAGAGGACTAGGGAGCAGAACTAGATGGAATCGGATGGGATATAGAGTAGGGAAAAAATAAACAAACCTAAAAAAATTCTGTTAAAAAATCTCCCTACTCTACATCCGATCCGTTTACCCCTGCGCATGCTGTTTTAGGAAGCATATTTGGATCCTTATTCAGGGAAAGCTCATATCCATCAAAAACCAATCGAAGTCCAGCTTTATCCCGAGCATCCGTTGTTTGCCCCGATCCCGAGCATCCGTTGTTTGCCCCGATTGAAGATCCGACACGACACCCTCTCTTCCATCTCCGGCTTCCTAACCAGATCCGTTTACCCCTGCTTGAAAAAGTGTTTCCATTCGTAGTTCGGGGTTTCCTAGTCCCAGGTTTATTCGTAACCGGCTCCCTATCCAGGTCTTCCTCCTCAACAGCTATCTTTGTTTGACGGTGTTCGTTGCCAATGCAATAGTAATATATGCTTGCTTTCTTCCTGTTCGCATATCCATATCGAAAACTCTTCTTTCGTAGGCACATTTACTTCAATTCAACTACTTCATTGATGAATCAATTTGAGGAAATTCAAAAATACCTTGCTCGCCTTCGCAACTGCCTTCTTTTCTGTGCCTTCCTAGTTTGCCAACCCTATGTTTGATTGCGAGTTCCGGCGGGGTGAGTACCTGGACGGACAAGGGGTTCCTTTTCGATTTCCATTTTAGAGCTTTTCTCTAGTTCGAATATATAGAACTTCCTTCTTAGAAATGGAATACCTTCACCTTAGAAGGGTGTTCTTCCTACTAGTGAAACCAGATCTGCCTTTTTCGGCTAAGCCGATTCCAATGATCGGACGGACAATACTTGCTTAAACCTAGCACCCTGTTGCCTTGCTTTTCCTCCAGCCGTACCTGCCTCGCCGCACGTGATACCCAGGAAGGGCATCCCTCGCATTTTCCTAGGCTCTTTCTACTTTGCTCATTGGGTATAGCCGTCAGTGATCCACAGATACGGCGCTTTTGGATTCCTAAAGGGATAGGATAGTTCTTTCTGGGCTTTAGAGGTCTCCCCTTTAACCTAGTACTCTTAGGAAGGCCGGGTTAACCTTCTACTAGAACTGTTCTATCTACGAAATTGGAAAGTAGGGTCAACTTGCCATAATATATAGCCCAACTTGATCCGTCTTAGAGTAGCCGCCTATGGAACCGCCCCCGAGTCAACAATGCACCCGATCGCGAGCCTTATATGAGTTTCATAGTCAGCCTGCTCTTTCAAGAACGTGCCTTCTAAACTCGTTGTTCCGCTTGCAGATTGGAGTTTCCTACTGACTATCCGGGTTCTTGATACCGCCGGCCGGGAATAAGTACCTATCCCTTACGGGAATCGAACCCGTGTCTTCGACATGAAAAGACGATGTCCTAACCTCTGGACGAAAGGGACCAAAAAGCTATTTTTCATATACTTAAGAGAAGAGAAGTGGTTCCTTTTCTTTCTATACGAAATACTTGATGCACTTATTGAATGGAAACTTGAATTGAGAGAAAAGGTGTGCTACGCTTCTTCATTCTCGTAACTCAATCAATATCAAGAACATAAAGAGTTTGTATAGAGATGGATTTCTCTTCAGTTCCAAGACTTTTTTTTGAATGGCTCGTGTTGCGCTAGTGACACGAGGGTAAAACGCTCGAGTTGGCTTGCTGACTCGAGGAGGGAAAGGCTCCATTTGCTTTAGTGAATGGAGGAAGAAACAACCATAGTAACTATCTATGAAATTGATTGATGGATATGAGAGTGGTGCAAGACCGGGACAGAGGAACCATAGGAATGTTATGTCAGGTTCCTTGCTCACTTCTCAAGCCCAATATCATTCCTCCAACTCGGACTTTCATGCTATAATTAAGAACCCCCCTAAACAATGACAGCGTACCGAGCGGGCCCTACGTCTATCGGGGAGCTCAAATCCTCACTAGAGTGAGGCACGTCTCGATCAATACATCTCGAATCTAAAGAGAGAATGTTATTGTTATGCTGTCCCCACTCTGGAGTATGATTGACCATATCATCCAGCGAGTGGTCTTAAGCGCTCAGTGCATCCATACTGAACTCGAATGTGCGCGCTTCGGAAGAGAAAGTAATGCGAACTACTAACTGTTATGCCGGCTTGGCCCGATCAAGACTTCTATCCCTCAGAAACTGTCTCGCGTCTTATCCGTGTGCGCGGTTGAGGAAATTGGACTTCGTATTCTTCCTGGGTCTGGCTCGTGGGCCGACGTCGTCTTGTGTTGTAATCGGGGCACGAGTATTCGAAGTAGAAGCGCTAACATTCCCCCTTCCTTGAGAAAGCGCTTGACCCCAAGCCGGTGCATAAGGAAAACGAGTCTTCAGGTCGATGAGGTCCTCCCAAGTATTGTCCAGTGCCATCGACTCGGACCAGCGAATCAAGCCTTGTTCCAGGACTTGATCTCCCTTTATTACTTATACCAACGACTCACCAAAACTTGCATAGGGACAGAGGGATTGTCAGTCTCAGATGGTAAACGAGAGGATACCTGAGACAGTGGGCGGGGGAACAACACGTCGAAGCTTAGAGACGTGAAAAATACAGGGTGCACTTGAGAAGTTGAAGGTAGCTCCCGGTGTTAATATGGAACAGCACCAACACGTGCTAGAATCTTGTAAGGCCCAAAGTATCGGAAGGAAGGGTTGTGGCATTCTTCCCCTAAAAGGTGCACATCCATCGATTCCCTCATCTAGTGTAGTGCTCTGTTCAGAGACCAAGGAAGCTATTAATTTGAGTTCCTGATTTCCCTGTTGCCGACTAGATTGCTTACCGACTTTCATGATGGAAGAAGATACCGACTTGAGGGAAGGCAGTACAGAGCAGCAGCCTAGGGATAAGCAGGAATTCAGGTTAGCTTTTCTGTTTTCCGAATCTTACCCACCTGAGAGTCCTAGTCTCGAAAGGGCGCCTTGGCCATCCAGCCTTATCGCAGAATTGATCCAAAAGTTGTGAGCCGATAGAAGTGGAAAGATAGCAGGTTTCAGAAAGGAAATATTCCAATGGTTAGATTACCTCCATCTCGGTCAACGATGGGGATTTTTCCTTAATTGGTTTCTTCTTGGTTTCTTGATTTTCACATCCGTCTTAAAAAAACAGGACATGGACCATGGAGATTTTTTAACAGAATTTTTTTAGGTTTGTTTATTTTTCTCCCTACTCTACATCCGATCCGATTTCATCTAGTTCTGCTCCCTAGTCCTCCAGTAATCCCCATCCTCATTAGGCTTGAGTGAGATTTCAAGATGAAGAAGGTCTGCCGGGGAAGGGGATTGCTGGCATCCACATCCAGTGGGTTGTCCAAGCCTACAAGGGCAAGATGGCAAGGGATTTGGATTTGTGTTATTTAGGCATGGTTATATTCTTACAGCGACATCAAAACAGTAGACAAGCAACGAATGAGCCTTGATCCTTCAGGTGATTTTGTTTCAACTTGATGCCATAATTTCTGTACTGTTTGTATTCTATGTTTTCATGCTACGAAGTATATGTCCAGGTATATATAGAGGAGATCATCAGAACCCCTAATATGTCAAGATCGGTCGTAGGTATTTTATTATATATAGTTTAAATTCCTATGTAGTTAGGCCTCATTTTAGAGTTTGGCACAGGGCCTCAGATTTTACCGACCGGGCCCTGTAGAAGACCACGTACGTCGTGTGATGGACACAACAAGCCTACATCAACCGTACATCAATACATGCACACACCGGATGCATTATTTTTCTAATAATAGGAATATGCAGTCAGATGCCTATTAAAATTCAGTCAACTATGATCTAGCGGTAACAAAAAACCAACCACAATGTACGCGCACCATCTCAACATTTTCTATTGAAAAATGGCTAGCGTTTTTCTAAAAAGAGAACATAGACCCACCGTTGAGGAAACTCAGGTAGTCAAGCTAAGAGCATCTCTAGCCGTTGGCCTCCCAGGACGCATAAAAATCACCCCCTGAGGGCGAGCTGGCGATACAATCGGCATTGGGGGCAGTTTTACGCCCAGTCGTCGTCCCCAGCTCGCCCCTGGGCGTCGATATTGGCTCACTTTTCAGCCTCATTTCGGCGAATAAAGGGCCCATATAGGCGAAAATAGGCCCATATTCGGCGTGGTTCACCGTTGCTCGGCGTCCAATTATCAACATAATTTTTTATCACATATTTCATCACAGAAAAATCAAATACTTCAACAAAATAGTACAACAACAAATAGTTCAATACAAATTATGTAGTTCAACAAATAAAAACTCATATTTCATCACACGTCGTGCCCGGCGTCGCCCTTGAGCCTCCATAGGTGCTCTATCAGATCTTGCTGCAGTTGATGATGCACCTGTGGGTCTCGGATCTCCTGACGCATACCGAGATAGGCAGTCCAGGTTGCCGGTAGCTGATGATCAACTTCGGCTAGAGGACCCTACCTGTAGTATGGTTCAGTGTCAAACACTGGGTCTTCTTGCTCGCTCTCGATGATCATGTTGTGCAAGATGACACAGCAAGTCATAATCTCCCACATTTGATCTTTCGACCAGGTCTGAGCGGGGTACCGGACAACAGCAAATCGAGATTGGAGCACACCAAATACCCGCTCGACATCCTTCCTGCAGGCCTCCTGAATCTTCGCAAACCAGGCGTTCTTGCCTCCTGGCACAGAGTTTGAGATCGTCTTCACAAATGTCGACCATCTCGGATAGATGCCATCAGCTAGATAGTACCCCTTGTTGTAGTGCTGCCCATTGATCTCGAAGTTCACCGGAGGATAATGACCTTCTACAAGCTTGGCAAAGACAGGAGAGCATTGCAGCACGTTGATGTCATTGTGAGTTCCTGGCATACCAAAGGAGTGCCAAATCCAGAGGTCCTGTGTGGCCACCGCCACAAGTACCACACTTCAACCGCCTTTGGCGCCTTTGTAAATCCCCTACCAAGCAAATGGGCAATTCTTCCATTTCCGATGCATGCAGTCAATGCTTCCAAGCATCTCAGGAAATCCTCTTGCTGCATTTTGTGCTAGGATCCGAGCAGTGTCTTCCGCATTGGGTGTTCTCAAGTATTGCGGTCCAAACACTGCCACCACTGCCCGACAAAACTTGTAGAAACACTCTATGATGGTGGACTCGGCCATGCGCCCATAGTCGTCGAGTGAATTACCGGCAGTTCCGTATGCAAGCATCCTCATCGCTGTCGTGCACTTCTGGATCGAGGTGAATCCAAGTTTGCCGGTGCAATCCATCTTGCACTTGAAGTAGTTATCGAACTCTCGGATGGAATTCACAATCCCGAGGAAGAGCTTTCGGCTCATCCGATAACGGCGTCGAAATGTTTTTGTCGCCGTGAAGTGGAGCATCGGCGAAGTAGTCGGAGTAGAGCATGCAGTAGCCTTCGAGACGATGCCGGTTTTTTGCTATCACCCGCCCCGGCGCCGAGCCACCTCGCCACGGCTTTTCATTGCTCGCCAGTAGCTGGGCGAGGGCGGCGAGCACCATCAGATGCTCTTCTTCCTAAACGTCGGCCTTGGCTTCCTCCTCCAGCAGCGCGGCGAGCGCTTCCTCGTCATCCGAGTCCATCGCCGAGGCAGGCAAATCGCCGAACACCTTGCGCCCGGTGGGCGTGCACCCGCCGAACTGCCCCTCCGCGGCCGGAAACGACGATCGGAAACGCCCAGCTGTTGTTGGAGGGGCTGCCACGGCGAACCTCTGCTATTTGTCCGGCGGGGAATGGCTATCTAGCGGTGAAGGGCGGCGGGCGGCGTCAGGATATAACTAGTGGTGGCCGAGGGCGCGGGGGGTGGAAGGTGGGTCGGGGAAGAAAATATTGACTTTTCGCCTGACGGTGTGGGCCAGCCACGCTTTTCCCTTGCGCCGGAGCCCCGATCGCCCCTAGTGCGCCGGGTTTGGCCTGCGGCCGCCGGGCGGAAAAAGGGCCAAACCGGCGCTTTTCGTCGTCCTGGGGGCGCGACTAGGGCGTTTTTTTGGCGCCGGCGCCGAAAAAGTGGCCTAGGGGGGCCTGTTGGGGGCGCGGCTGGAGATGCTCTAACCCACAAAAATTTCATGTCATGCTTTGGATGAAAATATAATGGAGGCCACTAAGAGACTGCATCAACTAAATATCCATGGTAAGTTCATTTCGCCTACGAGTGATAAAGAGAAGTGGTATTAGCACTATATAGCAGTAAATGTTGCAAGCAATAAGTCATATTATCGATTATAAAATGAGTCGTTTTGTTTGGCCTCCGCCAAAAGCAATGTATTTTTAGTCCAGACAAAAAATAAATAAGCTAATTATTACAACATAGGCATGATAAGAAGCGAAAAAACATGAAAAGAAAACCACATAAAATATTTGTTGATAATTTTAAAAAATTAAAAAAATAATTGAATAATATACATATTCTTTAGAAAGAACATATATTTATAGAGAATCTAAAATAGAATCAGCGCCGAGGCAAATAGAATATAACACATGATTTACATATGACTCGCCAACTTTTATGTGGAAAATCATATAAACCATTTTTTATCATTAGTCTTTAAATGTCCGTGTCAGTGGGAAATAACATCAACATATTATGGAAATAAATGCACAAAAAAGTTATGATACTGTTTTCACTTTAGCAGTTTAGCCATTTAGTAGTCAACAAAGATTTTTTTTTGTTTGTCTGCTTTGAAGGGAGTCATGTGTGTTATGCAAATACGAAGTACAATTGTTATTAAAATATGAAATTAGAAATAAACATATAGGGACATTTACATCTATGCCCCTAACTGGATCCCACTACTCAGTTTTGCCCCTAATTTCGAAGGGTGCTCAAATTTTCCCCTCTGCCATCAATTCCACTTATAGAAATGCCCCTCCGTGACGTTTCCGTCCGGTCAAGGCTGTTTGACCGCTAACTTGCTGTCAGTTTGACATATTTGCCCCTCCGTCCATTCTTATCTGTTCGACCCGCAAATCTTATCTCTTTCATTCTCTCGCTCAACCCGCACACTCTCTCTTCTCTCTTCCCCCAAATCGCAGCGTGACCCTAACCCTAACTCTAGCGCCTTCGATCTCTGGCCAGCACAGCTCCAGATCAATGCCGGTAGCGGGGGAGATTCCATTGGTCTGACTCCTTATGCTGCTGTGCTGCGGATGGAGGGAGACGGTGCTCGCGGCGGTGGCGGCCAACAAGGGAGCGGGAGCACAATGCCAGCGATGGATGCATCCCTTGGGTAAATTCTTTCTTTCAGATCTGAAGCATGTTCTTTGTTCTATTTAGTTATTGGACTTGGATTTGTTGGTTGCTGCGTTCGTAGTGCTCATTTGGTGCGTTTTATCCCTTTTTCCATGATTATCCGTAGGTCGGGACATATTTGTCTAGATTGTAGGATGCAAATGACACTGTTAGTTCTTGCTGGTACAAAAGCAATTGAAACAGGGTTCTCATTTCCTTTGGTTGTGGAGAGCACAGTGAAGTTTGAACAATTTAGATCTCAGATTTTTTTTAAATACCCCTGGGAGTGCATGATGCGGTAGAATTCAGGTACTGGGACATTGATAGTGTTGTTTGGGTCCCAGTCCAATGTGATGATGAGTTAGGAAAAATGTTTACAACACATGCTTGGGTCCCAGTCAAATTACAGATCAATGTTATACAGAGAAAAAGGGGACAGAAACAGAACTGTCAATCATCTACTAGTTCTAGAGGCAGGAACAGTCAATCCAGGGGGAGAAAAAGAACTGTTAACAGTTCACAGCCTGAGTCCAGTAAGAGCAGAGTTGCAGATGCAGGAGAGAGCTCTATGCAGGTACCAGGAACACCAACGGTGCAAGTTCCTAAACATGCAGGTCCTACTAGTAGCATAGATTCTGCCGATCCAAATATTGAAGAGGGACTTCCTGATGATTGGCCTACAGATGATGAGGATGAAAGGCTTTTCCCACAGTTTGTTACAAGGCAGAGGCCCAAAAAGAAAGATGAGGAGGGGGAAGAAGAAGATTATATTCCACCACCAGAAGGAATGTTTGATGAGCCAGGTGAAGATGAGTTGGAGGAGGACATGGACATGGGATACAATGAGGATTCAGATGATGCAAGGCCAGATGTGCAGTACAACAGAGATGATCCTTCTCTAAAAGAAGGAACTATATTTTCCAGTGCTGTAGACTGTAGGAATGCACTAGCCACTTTCTCAATAAAGACTCAAAGTGAAATTGTGATAGACAAAAGTGATCCAACCAGGTTGACTGTTCATTGTGCTTATAAGATGTGTAGGTGGAGGATGCATGCCTCTTTAATGAGGAATAGCACACTATTTCAGGTATTAACTTAAGCTAGTAACACTGGATGCATGCATAGTTACATGGAAATTTTATTTCACTTGTCTATTGCACCACATATGTCCTAACATGTATTTCAACTTTCATAATTGCAGGTTAAAGTGAACAAGACTGCTCATACTTGTCCAAGTGTCAACAGAAGGAAAAGACTGAAGTCAGCTAAGAGCAGATGGGTTGGTGATGCTGTGAAGAACTGGGTTTTAGAGGATTCTGAGATTGGAGTTAGACAGTTGCAGAAGAACCTGAAGAAGAAGTATGGCCTAGAGGTGCCATACATGAGTGTTCTATGGGAAACAAATGGCACTTGACAACATCTATAGTAAGTGGACTGACTCATTTCAACTGTTGTATACTTTTAAGGCAGAAGTTGAGAAAGCATCTCCTGGCAGTGTTGCAAACATTGATAAGCACACTGTAGAGTACAAAATAAATGGAAAAAGTAGACATAAAGAGTGCTTTAGGAGAGTGTTTGTTTCTGTGAAAGCATGCTGGCAAGGATTTTTGGATGGATGTAGGCCTTATCTTCCAGTAGATAGCACGACATTAAATGGCAGATATAGAGGGCAACTTGTCAGTGCATGTGCAGTGGATGCTTGCAACTGGATCTTCCTAGTAGCTTTTGGAGTTTTTGAGTCTGAAAATATAGAAAGTTGGACCTGGTTTTTTCAGAATTTAAAAAACCTAATCGGGCATCCACCAGGTCTTGATATCCATAGTGATGCATGCAAAGGACTAGAGACTGCTGTAGAAGATGTATTCACACAAGTGGAGCACAGAGAATGCATGAGGCATTTGGCAGCCAATTTTTCCAAAAATTTAGAGGTAAATTTTTTGATGAAAATTTATGGCCTTGTTCATTGACATAAAACACAATTACCATCTTAGACAGTTGTACAACAAGATTGGTGTGAAAGAGTACTTAGAGGAGCATCACACCAAGCTATGGGCCAGGGCCCTCTTCAATGAAATTTGCAAAGTTGATTATGTGAACAATAATCTAGCTGAGTCATTCAATTCCAAAATTAGGAAGTGGAAGGGAGTAGACATTGTGGACTTGCTTGACAAAATAAGGCAGTTCATAATGGAGATGTTTGACTTGAGACAGCAGATTGCAGCTAGCGCATACATTGGGCACACTATAATCCCCAAAATCATGATAATGCTTCATGCTAAATCTAAGGATCTTGATATCACCATAGTTAAAAGAAGCACCTTTGAGGCAGAAATTACTGCAATTGACAAGGAAAAAAGAGAGTGGAGATATCTTGTTAACTTGGAAACAAGGAGTTGTTGTTGTAGAAAGTGGCAGATAGCAGGACAACCATGCATACATGCTCTATACTTTGTCACTTCAATGAGAGGTCCAGTCAGTGAGATTGATCAGTATGTGCATGAGTATTTCTCTGTGGCAAAATTCAATGCAACTTATGCTGATAATTTGCCACTCTTGGAGGGCAAGCAACAGTGAGATGTGGTAAATCCAGGATTTAGATTGTGTGCTCCAATGCAAAATAGGCCCCCTGGCAGACCTAGAAAAATAAGGATTAGAGCAAAATCAGAGGGAAAAGGTCGTGGAGGAAGAAAGAAAAAGTGTAAAAGGTGTGGAAAGCTTGGGCACCGTGCCAGCCATTGCAAAGAGTCCATTGACCCTGCATTTGGAGAAGAAGAACACTAGGGTGCTGATAATGCAACTGATGAACAGGAAGCTACGATTGATGAAGCTACAGATGTTGAAAGTGCAACAGATGTTGATACTGTAACAGATGTTGATACTGCAACAGATGTTGCATATGCAACAAAAGCTAAGCATTTAGTACAAAATGGAGATGCACCAACTCCTGTGGCAGATAATACATCTGCTGTTACATATGTTGCTGCAGCAGATCCAAAAATTGAGCCTGTGCCCTGCCAGGATGCAACAACAGTTGGTAGTGCAGTGAGGTATTTTTTTTTTTGCTTCAGTCATTCTTTGCTACATTTTTTGAGTGTTATATAACTGACTTCTTTCATTCATTTATAACTTTGCGTCCCAAGAAAAAACTACAAAAGACCAGCTGATAGAGGACAATCACCACTAAAGAAGGAGATGAAAACTACAGAAGAAGAGGAGACTGTAGGTTCTGTCACTGGAAGCAACAATCTGAGCAGGTCTTCTACTCCAGTTCTGCCCAAGAAAGTGAGCACCAGGAGGAGCTCTAGGCTCTCTTCAAACCCAGCTTGCAACACCAGGAGCAAGAAGAAGTAGTTGTGAAGTGTTTGTTGGATTTGTGAACTATTAGCTTGTCTTTTTCAATTCAAAACTATATGGTGATGTACCAGATTTGTGGCAGTATGCTCTTGGCTTTTGTGAACTCTTGGCAACTAATGTAGAACTTCTATCTCATGTGTTGTCTGCTATATCGTGTGTCATGTGCTATCTGCTATATCATGTGTCATGTGTCATGTGCTATGTGCTATCTCTTTAACTGTGAAGTTTGTTCATGGGAGCACATTGGAGCAAACTGGATGAAAATAGATAGAACATTTTCCTAATGATACATGTCACATTACATTACCAGCTGTACAACTTTGGTCAAACACTTGACAGCTACTTGAGATAGTTCACAACTCACAACACTGCCTTACATTACACACAATCATCCAGCTAGTATGGATTCTTAAACAATGTTGCAAAAATGCTAATGCAAAGAACTATGAGAAATCCCCATGTTTGCATAAGCTCATTTCTCTTCTTCATCTTCAACTTCAGTTTCTTGTTCTTCTCTGTTAGATACATTTCCCTTCGCTCCAAATCATGAGCTTTTAGCCAGCTTTTCTCTAATCCTGCATGAAGTTCCTCAAATGCATGAGCAACATGATCTGTTGGAGGTGGGTCAATCCAAACAACCCAGTCACATTCATCAGGGAGCTGCAAAATAATAACTTGGATCAAAAAAGAATGATTTGCAACTAGTCAAAGCCCAATGACAAGCAAAAGAGAAATTACATCAAGAGGGCACCCCAGGAACCTTCTTCCCGTGCTTGCTCCTCCCCAGGCGACGCGTCGAGCAGGAATAAGCTCGTGCCCCGGGCAGCGCCTCGTCGTGCGCATCTCGGGCCCATCGAACGTCAGATCTGGGATGTAGAACTCAGATTCAAACTGAACAATCCCAACACCATCCACCTAAATGGAAAAAATCCCCAAATTGATGAACCCTAATCCCCAAAAAATACCCAAATCGAGTCAGAACAGTTACCTCGCCATGAACTGAGGAGCTCGATGAAGACATGCCCGATGTGCACATCAACAACCTAGTGTCGTCGCCCTCTAGATCCACGACCTCCAGCCGCCTCCATCCGCCGTCCAAATCACCCCTACCGTCGTCGAGAGGTTGAAGAAAGAGAATGAGAGACAGACTGCATCGAACATGTAAGTTTGGGCCCACTTGTAAGGACGGAGGGGCAAATATGTCAAACTGACGACAAGTTAGCGGTCAAACAGCCTTAACCAGACGGAAACGGCATGGAGGGGCATTTCTATAAGTGGAATTGACGGCAGAGGGGCAAATTTAAGCACCCTTCGAAATTAGGGGCAAATCTGAGTAGTGGGATCCAGTTAGGGGCAGAAATGTAAATGGCCCAAACATATATGTAAATTAGCAACTTGGTAAAAAAATAGCGGTTGGAATTGTATTTCCAAAATACTACAATATGTTATATGGAACAAAATTAGAGGTTATATGTATAATTGATAGTATGCAACGTGCAATCAAACATGATGAATGTCAATATAGCACGTCTCAATTGTATCTATATTTGTAGTTGCGTAGACATATACACCTGCATGACTTTGTAACTCAAGAAAAGGAAAGATGTGTATATAAAAATTACTTTTAAAATATGAAACTAGGAATAAACATTTATGTAAATTAGCAACTTGGTTAGGGAACTAGCGGTTGGAATTGTATTTGCAAAACAAGCTATACTACAATACCTTATATGGAATAAAATTAGAGGTTCTATTTCCAATTGATAGTATGCAGCATGAAAATTTTATCATAGGGCCGGCGCAATTAGTAAGGAGGGAACCGTACTGCGAGAGAGCTCGAGCGCTCCCCCTTCTCCCCCTCGCCGATGGCCACTCCGGCCCCGTCGACCACCAAGCCTGCTCCTTCTCTCGTCCCATAGCCTCCCCCGTCCCCGGCGGGCACCTGCGCGCGCTGCGCTGGCAGGAGTCCAGCCCCTCCTCGGCTGGCGCTAGTCCCTCGCGAGGGCCGCCGCCCTCATACCGTGTTGCGCTCTCCTCTCCCCGGTCCGCATCCCCCGTCTCGGAGTGCTCCCCGCCGCAGAGCTCGGCTGTGCTGCGCC
>NW_024119414.1:0-14468 GCF_003073215.2 Triticum urartu
GCTAGTCAATCCTCTGAGATTCGCGCGTATAGGTTTCAGCAGGTCAGGGAGCCTCCGAGGTTCAGGTTGTTTCCCCAATGTTGGTTGGTAGATGCATAGCGCGCTGCACCGAATCTGCTTCCTAATTAAGCTAAGCTGATATATACTCCAGTGATGACCGATTTTGTACTATGTCGTTCCAATTCCTGAAAGCGTGCCGCGTCCCATCCAATGGGAACGGGATGCTGCACGCTGTGTGGAGCTCAAGAGACATCTGAGGAGTCCACTTCCTTTGTTAATGCTTGGTGCACTTCTTACTTCAGTGGCGTTCCTTGAGATCTTCGTTTCATTCTCAAAACTGTTAATTGCTGTTGACACCTGGTTCAATTCGATAACTTCAAATATGACTTATTTCTTCTACTGAATCGCGCTGAATTGCTTCCTTGTTGTGTGAGATGCTCCAGTGATGACTTATTTCGCCTCCTATATCGTTCCAATTCCTGGAAGCGCATCCAATACATGGGGTGCTGCACACTTTTTGGAGCAGAAGGGACATTTGACGAGTTTAATCTGTTTTATTTCAGTGTTCTATGTTGAGACCTTTTTTTTAATTGATTCTTGAACTTTTGTCAATGTTTCTAGTTAGAGTCGAAAACAGTGCAGTGTCCTAAATTTGCTTCCTTGTTGTGTGGGATATACCAGTGATGACTTGTTTCACCTGGCATATCGTTCCAATCCCTGAAAGCACATCCATGGGATG
This sequence comes from Triticum urartu, assembly GCF_003073215.2. Taxonomy (NCBI): domain Eukaryota; kingdom Viridiplantae; phylum Streptophyta; class Magnoliopsida; order Poales; family Poaceae; genus Triticum; species Triticum urartu. The sequence goes on from NW_024119414.1 coordinate 740, forward strand.
CTGCACATTATGTGGAGCAGAAGGGACGTCTGAGCAGTTTAATTCATTTTTATTCGGCTCAATGTGTCAACAACTCTTTTTATTTCAGTGTTCTTTGTTGAGTTGTCCGGTTGTCATACTATTTTCATGCTGCCGACGGTTGGTCTTATATGATACTCCTATACCATAAGTGAAGATGTCTACAGCTTGAAATGATTCTTTTTCTTGATTTCTGGTTTCAAATGTTGCAATGTATTCCCTCCGTCCAGAATTAACTGTCGCTGAAATGAGTGTATCCACGGATGGAGGTTGTAACAAATTTGCTTCCTTAAGGCGTAGGATGCTCCTGTGATGACTTGTTTGTTTTGCCTCATATATCGTTCCAATTCCTGAAAGCGCATCTAAGAGATGTTGCGCATTATGTGGAGCAGAAGGGACATCTGAGGAGTTAAATGCTGGAAGAACTTTTTTTATTTCAGTTTTCTTCATTGAGTTGTTGGATTGCCAAACTATTTTCATGCTGCTGAACGTTGCTTGAATTTGATCCATACGTGACCATGTGTATAACATCAAATGATTCCTTTTAAGTTTCTGGTATAAAATGGTGCAATGTATCAAATCTGCTTCCTTTATGTGTGGGGTTACTCCAGTGATGACTTACTTCACCTCATATATCGTTCTAATTCCTGAAAGCACATCCACCGGATGCTGCACATTATGTGGAGCAGAAGGGACACCTGAGGAGTTCAATTTGCTTCTTCTATTGCTTAATGGACAAATCTTTCTATTTTTAGTGTTGTTGGATAATCTGTTTTCATTAATCTTTTCATGCTGTTTGACACTTGGTTGAAACTGGCAGCACGTGCAAACATGTGGAGCATCACATATGAGTATTTTTTGTCGAGCTTTCTGGTTTGGCCTTCCGTTTCCTTTTGGGTGTTGTTGCAACTTTGTGTGGAACATCAAAACATTCATGAGCAATACGACTCGGCAAACCAAATTTGGAGTTACAGAAACAATAGATATTTTGAGATTGTTAGTCTGACTGGTTTACAAACTCTAGGCGTTGAATCACAGAACTGACATTGTATCTGCGAATGTGATGCTATTTATTTATTTGTTTTTGTTCAGTGAAGTAGAACGGGCATCTGAGGAGTTTAATCCGTTTTATTCTTGCACAATTTGTGGAGAACCATTTTTATTTCACTGTTCTTCACTGAGCCTTGTTTGATTCAGGAACTATTTTCATTTTCACTTTGCCCACAGCTGGTTGGCTTTCATACCGTAAGTGAACATGTATAACTTCAAACGGTTCCTTTTTTCAAGATTTCTGCTTTCGAATGATGCAATATATCGACTCTGCTCAGTTAAGGTGTCAAACACTCCAATGATGACTTGTTTCGCCTTGTATATCGTTCCAATTTCTGAAAGCACATCCACGGGATGCTGCACATTTTGTGGAGCAGAAGGGACATCTGAGGAGTTTAATTTGTTTTTTTCTTGCTAAATGTTTGAACAACTCTTTTTATTTCCGTGTTCTTCATTGAGTTTGTTCGGTTTCCGTACTATTTTCATGTTCTCATAAGTCGGTTGAATTTGATGCTATAAGTTAACATGTATATAACTTCAAATGGTTCCTTGATTTATGGTTTGAAATGGTGCGATGTACCAAATCTGCTTCCTTAGGTGTGCACGTGGGATACTCCAGTGATGACTTATCTCGCGTTGTATATCGTTCCAATTCCTGAAAGCACATCCATGGGATGCTGCACATTTTGTGGAGCAGAAGGGACATCTGAGGAGTTCAATTTGTTTCTTTTCTCTCTTAATGTTTGGCCAACTCTTTTTGTTTCACTGTTCTTCATTGAGTTGTTCGATTTCCAAACTATCACACTGCCGATGGTTGGTTGAATTTGATATCGTAGGAGAACATGTGTATAACTTCAAATGGTTCCTTTTAAGATTTCTGGTTTGACATGGTGCAATGTGTCAAGTCTGCTTCCTTCAGCTGTGGGATACTCCAGTGATGACTTATTTCGCCTTGTATATCGTTCCAATTCCTGAAAGCACGTCCATGGATGCTGCACATTTTGTGGAACAGAAGGGACATCTGAGGAGTTCAATTCATTTATTTTCTTGCTTATTGTTTGGAGAACTCTTTTTATTTTACATGTTCTGGAGAATTTGTTTCATTTTGATATTTCTCATGCTGTTCGACACTTGGTGAATTTGATACCACATGCAAACCTGTGCGGATCTTCAAATGTGAGTATTTTTTTGCAAGATTTCTGGTTTGGTCTTTGGTTTATTTTTGTAGCCTTTCAAGTGATACGACTTGGCGAGCCAAATCATTAGTTAAAGAAACAATAGATATTTTCATATTGTTAGTCTAACTGGTTTACAAACTCTAGGCGTTGAATCACTTAATTGGCATTGTATCTGCTAATCTGATGATATTTATTTGTGTGTTTTGTTCGATTAAGTTTTAGCAAGCTTTTGTTTTTCCAATGGAGAAACCAACACTAGATGCAACTATTTCTGGTCCATTTGGTGGTCTTCATCTGCTCTGCACTTGACTATAATCTCACAAGAAGCATTTTTTTGTCTGCAGAGTTAATCACCCAGTTCTCTTAAGCTCCTGAGCAAGGCAGGTGACTGATTGGTTGCCTTGATGCTTGAATAACTGAGCAGTATTCGAGGGATCGGGCCTCCATTGCTTTTTGACCTACACTACAAGAGAATGTGCTGAGAAAGCCAGGGAGGAGCTTGCTGACAGTGTTAGTCATCAAATGTTTGGTTGCAACCATAGGGTGATGTGGGGTTGACGTCCAGGGTCTCGACCACAGCACAGCAGGGCTGTGAGCAGAGTGAATAGTGAAGGATCCTGCTCACACATTTGCTGTATTCATCCCCACCTCGTGTGCCCCTGTTTTCTGGGTTAACCACCCCCTTTTCTTGTAACACTGTCAATCCTGTATAGATACACTCCTTTACCTTCTGGTCTACGTGTAGATTTGTTGTCTCACTAGAGGTTCATAATCCAAAGAATTTTTGTTCTTTCTGCTGTGATAGTATATTGTTGTGTTTCTTTAATGGTTATAGCATATTATTACTTCCTGCAAAAAATAGGTGTTACTCTGTAGACCAGAGGTACTTCTTTATTGATATTGTGAGTCATTGATTTTACTCTGTAGGGGCAGTGAAAGAAAAGGTTTAGAATAGAGGTAAATACACTAGAAGTCATAGAACTTGCACGCAATGTTCAGTTTAGTGCATAAACTTGTAAAATACGTGTTTCTGGTCATCTAACTCGTCATTTTGTGCATATACGGTGCTCCCAACCGTATCCCTACGAGTGCCAACGTGGCAGGGCCACCATCAGTGGCTGAGGCTGTTTTTTCTTAAGAAAGGACCCATACATTCTATTTATTTTTACACGAACAATCCTCAAATAAAATGAAAGAAGCTGCAACGCATGATGGGATTCAAACCGATGAGCTAGCACGATCCGCCTAGCGTAGAGAGCGACTAGACCAACTAACAGTTGGCGCTTCCTCAAAAAAGAAAATCTAACAGTTGACGCTAAAATGCACAGTTAAAGCTATTTAACACGTACTGCATAAAAAAATATAAATTAAAACGACAAAAGGGTTTGCTGAAAAAGGAAAGCCCCAGTTTGATACTATGGCATCGTGTACAAGTGCCAACCATCAGGCCACACCGACACTTAGTAACACAAACAAATTTTATCTTGTATATTGTTTTTTCTATGTAAGATAGATTTGATTTTAGTTTATCAGTGATAAATAGAGATAAAAATGATAAAAGTGTTATGTATTGTATAGTATAAAATTTATGTATTCCAATGGCAGTGAGCTATGTTTAATTTTTTTTACGCAAAGATAGATCTTTTTTTGCACATAGTACCTAACTTTAAATATATATTCCCGCAAAAAATAGTGCAGAATGAATGAATGCAAATTCTTTTGGACAAACCAACGAAAATTTTGGTTGAATTTGATTTTTTAAAATTATAAAATCTGGATAAAGGAAATAAAATGTAGAATGAATATACGTAAATTCTTTTGGACAAATCAACAAAAAATTTGTTTGAATTCGAATAATTCTAAATTTAAATATTTATATAAAAGGAAATATAGTGCACAGTGAATGTACGTATGTTTTCGGACAAATAAACGTTTGAATTCGAATAAATGTAAATTTAAAAATCTAGATAAAAGAACGTACAGTGCAGAATGGATGTACATAAATTATTCTGGACAAATCAAATATTTTTTGTTTGAATTCAAAAAAAATTAAATTAAAATCTAGATAAAAGAAAATATAGTGTAGAATGAATGTACATCCTCGAGCCCGAGGTCTGAACTTTTTCATAATAGTAGTCCAAGTAACTTTGGTTTTAGTAATGAAAAAATTCGGACAAATCAACGGAAATTTTGTCTGAATTCAAATAATTTTAAATTAATAATCTAGATAAGAGAAAACATAGTTCAGAATGTGTACTTTTACTCTTTGATATATATCTTAGGAGTCTCAAATAGGGTGCTATCTAAAAAAGTGCATGCGGATTACCACCATCTCAGCCACTGACAGTGGGCCCCTCCATGTGGCATGCATAGGGATACGACTGGATACCGTAGAAAGCACCGTATATGAACAAGAGGACAAGTTAGATGACCAAACACGTATTTTACAAGTTTATGCACTAAACTGAACGTTGCGTGCAAGTTCTTTGACTTCTAGTGTATTTACCTCTTTAGAATATCCGTGCTCTTCCTGATTAAGGTTGAATAATGTTATATCTAGTATATGGGAGCCTTCCCATATTGATTCTTGTGTGTTTCCTATTCCACTAACAGAAATCAAAGTAGAAACCTGTCATGGCTCAGTCTGAGGCCAAAGATATTTGAGCAATAGTTCTCAAGTATATGTCCCATGTACCTAAATTAAATCCGCAGTATGTGTGAACTCTCATCATAATTATACATTTGATTAGTTTAGATGATTCTTCACTTGAGCGGTTGAGCCATAACAATTTCAGGTTAGCTATACTGCTATTCTTTCAAAAACTTCAGTAGCATACCAGCTTTGCTGGATGAAGAGAACCAATGGCAGTAAGGACTTCTTTTTTTGTAATCAAGACTCACTAATAATTTTAGGAGTAAGATCCATGTTTCTGGTACACAAATCTTAACCAGTGCAGTTGAAATTCTCTTTCAGCATAAAATTTATTTGTATCCAACCAGATCACTTTGTTGACCTTTCGTCTTGCGCGTGCATCTGAAAATAGACGACGTTCGTTTTTTCAGGTGCTATCTGCATGTTCAGCTGCAAGCTCATCATCTCTAGAGAAAAATGCTGGTTGTGCAAACTAGTGTTCTAGTTGCATCCAATTTGTCTGTCAGCAAGCCAAGATGTCTCGTTCATTTGATTGAGTGCATGGAGTGATCTGGAGCTATGGACACCTTCTCCCCTGAAGCTTAAAACCTGTAGTTTCTGTTTAGATTTTGTAGGGTGCTGGAATGTTTGGAACTTCAGTTTTGTACTCCTTTATTGCTTTCTCTCTGCACTGCGATAGGCGGAGGCCGGTGAACAGATTTGGAAGTGGCTGTGATGCGGTCTCCTTTTAATGAACTGTTTTACAAACTCTAGGCGTTGAATCGCAGAACTGACACTGTATCTGCTAATGTGATGCTATTTATTTACTTGCTTAGTTCATGCAAGTTTTATCCAGCTTTTGTTCACCCTTGGAGAAACCAACACTGGTTGTAACTATTTATGGTCCATTGTAGTCTTCAGCTGCTCTGCGCCTCATTATAATCTCACAAAAAGTCTTTTCTTCTCTGCAGAGTTAATGACCCAGTTTCTCTTAAGCTCCTGGGGGGTTCGCTTGTAGGGTCTCGGCCGTAGCAGCAGGGCAGTGAGAAAGACAAACAGAGATCATTCCAGTTGTCCACCTTGCGCACGTTTCACTGCATGATTATGCAGTCACAAGCAGCAGCTCAGCAGAGTGAATAGTGAAGGATCCTGCTGGGAAACACCATCTCAATCGTGAGCTCAGACCTTGCTGTATTCATCCCCACCGCCTGTACTACTTGTAGCACTGTCACTCTCTATAGATACACTCCCTTTCCTTCTGGTATGCCAAAGGATTTTTCTTCTTCTCTGATACGGAGCACTAGTATATTATTGTGTTTCTTTAATGGTTATTGGACCATTTGGAATGAACGCGCCCATGTCTTCCGTCACAAGAGTGCTCCTTCAAGGAAAATTTTATGCCTCGGTTTTGAAAGGAAAAAAATAGTACTCCCTCTGTTTATTCAGTCTACAAAAACGTCTTATATTATTATTAATGAACAAAGGTAGTAGTATATTATTACTTCCCACAAAAAATAGTATTATTACTACTTTTTTTCAGTGATATTCTTTTGTAGAGGTTTTTCTGGTGATATTCTGATCTCCTCGTTTGTAGAAAAATAGTTCAAGGGAATAGCACACAAGAACCCCACGAGGAATCAGGCCCCAAACATAATTAGGCCTCCCGAACACAAGTGCCCCACACATGGAATCAGGCCCCAAGCAGAATCACGGGCCTGTCCAACACAAGTAATCAGGCCTGCGAGCTTGCACCCAACAACCGGCTAATAAAGCACAGCGCTATGGTTTGGTTTAGTACCACCTCGCCAGCCGAACAAGGGAGGTTGGGAGAGCAGGAGTATATAATTAGCACCAGGGCAACGTTACAACATACTTACCTGGACGGGGTCGACGGCCGATCAAGAAGGGTCGTGGCCTAGATCAATGGCTCACATTGCACCTGGTGAGTGCGTTGGCCTACCATCTCCTCAAGTGGGAGAGTGGACGTCGTAATTTGTGATAGAGGGGGTACGCGTTCGCGCGGCCCCTGCCAATCTATAAAAACTAAAAAGTTGCATCTGCATCTTGTGTTACATGTAACAATAATTTTTCAAAGTGCTTTGAATCATGATCACATCTTCAAAACAATCCTATGAGCTATGGTGGGCATCTTCAAAATAATGCTAACTTGTTTTTCTCAAGCCCTGCGTACAGTTTTATGCTTGTATTTATTGGGTTTGAAGGGAATTGGGATTAATTAAATCCCCAGCAAGTCAAAATCCACCTCCAATCCTCTTCAATCCCCTTGTTGTGGGGATTAACCGAACAAGCCCTAAAGAAATATTAATCACATAGTTCAACCTTATCACAGTAAGAGATACGTCGTGGGAAATTTCATATACTCTGTCGTATGTGCACTGTGCTTGGTAGTCAGAGTGAGTGTTTACCTGCAAGTACATGTCATTAGAATTTTCAACTCTAATGCAGTTATAGCTTGAATAGTTCAGAGGCTGAAAGGGGCCGCCGCCTCTGTTCCGGGAGAGACATGATGTTTATTTGCAGCAAGTATTTCTGCAGCGAGATAACACCAATGAGCTGGAAGTGTGTCCTGGGTACTTGCATGGTTGAGGAAGAGACTGGTTGTTCCTAAATGTGCTATTGCAGATCCATACTATTGATTCACATATACTGAAGCTTGAGGCTGAAATTCAACGCTTGACAACAAGTTTGCATCTGCATCCAAACTGAACTGTTGTGTAACCATTCAGTCTATCAGACTGTCATGGAGACATAACTTTGGGTTAGTACACCATTTTCTTTACACCAATGAGTTCCCTGCATATATATGAGAAGTGGCTAATACTTCCTCGGTCCCAAAATAAGTGTCTGGACTTTGTACAAACTTTAGTACAAAGTTATACTAAAGATTGAGACACTTATTTTTGGACGGAGGGAGTATGAGGCATGGTCATCTCTGTTTCACAGGCTAAACTAAATCCAGACCAGGGGGATACTAGCACCTGTTTCTAGGAAGAGAATACTATAACAAATACGAGTAAGTTCTGACCACGTTGTAATTAATTCCACTTATTTGGATGAACCATATCAGTTGAGACCCAATAAAGAAATGCCTAATAGGTGTATATTTATGTGTTTACATTATTTTCATTCTAAAATGTGGATCAGAGTGTTTAAACAAGATACGTCACCTTACATTTCTGTCCTGGTGGATCCTGTGTTTTCTTGCAATTAGCAAGATCTTCTGTGATTTGGATGAACCATATCAGTTGGAACATGTGTTTTGTTGCAATTAGCAAGATCTTCAGTCTTGAGGCCACCTAATTAGTAACCACGGAGGATCGCCGCCTGCTGCCATGGAGGATGAGCCGACCAACAAGCGGGGTCGGGTCAAGCCAGAAACGCAAGAGCCTCCGGCGATCCTGGACTTCATCAGCAGCCTCCCCGACGAGATGTTGGTAACCATCTTATCCCTCCTCCCCATCAAATCCGGCGTGCGGACCACCATCCACTCCCAGCGGTGGTGCACCCTCTGGCACTCCACCCCCTGGACCTCATCGACGACGATGAGCTCTGCCGCGGGGATCACAAACGCTTGGAAGTGTTGTCTCACATCCTCGCACACACCCTAGGCCAGTCAGACACCTTGCCATCGGCAAGTTATGTTCCAACTGCAAGGTCAAACCCAAGTTTCACGAGTGGTTCCAATCCCCGGCCCTAGGTCATCTGGAGGAGTTGAGCTTTCAAGCTGGCCATCTGCGCTCGCTGCCGCCATCGGCCCTCCGCCTCGCGCCCACTCTGCACCGCGCTAGGTTCATGTAGTGCGTTTTCCCCCAGATTAATGTTGAGCCCGCTCTTCATCTCCCTAAACTGAAGCACCTCAAGCTCCAGGGCATCAGCATCTCGAAGGAGGATATGGAGCACCCACTCCTCAGTTGTACAGTGCTCGAGTTCCTTTGTCTTCAGGTGATGGATGAGTTCAGTAGCATCCACATCGCCTCAACGAATATCTGTGTGATTTATTTTTATTGCTGGTGCCGCAACAGGTGGTCAGTTGCGGTGTTTCACGATATGGTCATTGAGAATGTGCCTTTCCTTGAGAGATTATTTGTGGTTGATAAAGAAGGTCCAACAAGACTCATGGTCATTGACGCACCAAAATTGACAGTATCGGGCTATTCGTGTGCTGAATTCTCCGAACTTGTAACTGGATCCATATCCATTCAGGTACAACTGTCTTATTCTTCTCCCTCTTATCATACACCCCATTGTCTAATATTGTTTATCTATGTTCGGTTGTCATCCAGACAATGATTCCCACAAGCATGATCCCGTCTCTGCCCACAATGAAGATCTTGGCACTACAATCTGTCGGTCCGATATGGATCAAGTTGTTAGATTACTCAGATGCTTTCCGTGCACGGAGAAGCTATACATCGAGGTGATGCTCCTCTCCTGTTAATTGATAACCACAACGGAGTTCAAATTTTGGTACTTTTACGCATGATTACAATGACAAATGTACTATGATTTCTAAAGGAATTTTGGAGCATTTTAATGCATATTTTTTTGAGATGTTAGTCATGAACAACTGAAGATGGCATGTCATTCTTTGTGTGTTCTATAAATCCAGCAAATCAAAGAGGCCCGTAGTGTTGAACACTGCATCTAGGTACTAACGTGTTGTGTTCGTTTGCAGATACAAGCAAGCTCGAAAGTGGAAAATGTAGCGTAATATAACAATCCCATCGAATGCCTTGATCCCCATCTAACAGAAATTACTTTGAACAAGTACCGAGGCACCACACAAGAGATGAAATTTGCTAGGTTCTTTGTTCAGAAAGCAAGTTTGCTGAAGGTAATGAGGTTTGCCCTATATTTAGTGCGCAGAGATGAATGATTTGTTGATCAGCACGGGCATCTTCAGCTAAATGGAAAAAGCTCGGCACAAGCTAAATTTCATTTTGAAAATTCAAATGACAAATTATTTGGAAGTCATTCTATCAAGTCGATATATAACTTCTCGGTGGCTGATCCCTTCGCAGAAATAGTGCATGACAAAGATTCTGAAGATGATGAATTTGATCTGTAATATCAGTTTGAACCTTGTAATCTCCGAGTTTGGGCCTTCTCATACTAGAATTTGAACCTTGTAATATTTCTAGTATTTGTGATACAATGTTTGAAATGGCATTGTCTTCTTTTTTTTTCTTTGAAATTTCTGGCTACAATTTATACAGAGTACTGCCCGAGTATGGATGCAAGCGGACTGCGTCCAAATGACATGGGATTGAGATGATCGAAAAGGCAAAGTTGTTCATTTGTACAAAACGAACTTTCTTGTTGACCACCTTTCGGCTTGATGAAATTTTAGATTAACTTGTACATAATGGAATATATTTCTATGTGATCTATTTTCCTGTTCATGCTCTCATAGTTCACTACAATGAGAGCACGCACGGAGAAATAATGAATGGATTTCGATAAGAGCATTTGAACCCTAAATCCTGAAAATTAGAATGTATTTGTTATAAACTCTATCGTAGCAGAATTTATAAGGTACTACGTTCTAAACACCAACACACCATTTTTTATTTGTTTTTTCTAGCCCGCCTAACATGGTCTGTGACACTACAAATCGTTCAGGAAAATAGACATGCCTACTGACGCCCAAAAGCGTCGCACAATTACGGGCCAGAAAGTCGCCGAAATTGGTTAGGGTGCTGCCCCGCGAGGAAAACACCTCGTGATGATGCTCTGTCATAGAAAATGATTTCAGGCGACGTTTCCTATTTCGTTGCCAGGGTTTTTGTCACTAAATAAATGAAATTTTGTGGTGCGTTACTCTGTTTGTTATGAACTTAATATTGTAGATGCATGCTGGACAACGGTCGATTGGTGGAGTAATAGTAGTAGATGTAGGCATGAGTCGGTCTATTTGTCATGGATGTGATGCCTATATACATGATCATTGCCATGAGTACGTCATAACTATGCGCTTTTCTATCAATAGCCCAACATTAATTTGTTTACCCATCGTATGATATATGTTCAAGAGAATAGCCTCTAGTTAAAACTATGGTCCCCGGATCTACCTTTATCATATTATAAAAACAAAAAATACCTTGCTGCAATTTTATACTTTTTATTTTACTTTTGTTTTTATCTATCTATCACTATTACATTTAATCCTTGCAAGTAACGAGTTCAAGGGGATTGACAACCCTCTTGTCCGCGTTGGGTGCAAGTATTTGCTCTTTTGTGTGCATGTGCTGAAGACGGGAATTCATGTGATTCTCCTATTGGTTCAATAAACCTTGGTTCTCACCGAGGGAAATACTTATCTCTACTGTACTGCACCTCTCCTCCTCTTTGAGGAAAATCCCAACGCATCTCACAAGTAGCACACAACCTACCGCTAGGGCCTCTGGCAGTAGGACTTACCTACATCGTCACGCCCATTTGGTGCGCAAAAGATTCTAACGCTATGGTCCTTAGTGGTAGGTTGTGTTACCCTGCCTCCATGGTCCTTGGGGTAAGGTCTTCACCTTTGTTTATTGCATGTATGACCCTCTAATAATTGCATGCATGTCGCTACCGCCAAGGACCTTGGCGGTAGGGTCTTTTCCACACCAAACAGGCATGATGGCGCCGGTAAGTCGCACCGCCAGAGACCCGAGCGGTAGGATGTTCTATCCTACCACTAAGGACAGTGGCGGTAGGAAAAAGGGCCAGATCCCGAATTTTTTAAAAAGCGGGGTCAAATCTTGCTAAAGTTTTGCAAAAGTGTCAAAACAATGAATTTTCCCGACGAGGGGCGGAACAGGAAATCCCCCTACCCCGCCATTAATTCCTGATTCCTCGGAGTAATCCTCATCCTCACAAGTCACCATTAACCTTGCCCCTCTGATGTCTACTACGCAACCTTCTTCTTGTAGACTCATGTTGGGCCTTCAAGCACAGAGTTTTATAGGACAGTAGCAATTTTCCCTCAAGTGGATGACCTAAGATTTATCAATCCATGGAAGGCGTAGGATGAAGATGGTCTCTCTCAAACAACCCTGCAACCGAATAACAAAGAGTCTCTTGTGTCCCCAACACACCCAATACAATGGTAAATTGTATAGGTGCACTAGTTCGGCGAAGAGATGATGATACAAGTCTAATATGGATAGTAGATATAGGTTTTTGTAATCTGAAAATATAGAAACAACAAGGTAGCAAGTAACAAAAGTGAGCAAAAACCGTATTGCAATGCTTGAAAACAAGTCCTAGGGTTCATACTTTCACTAGTGTAATCTCTCAACAATGATAACATAATTAAATCATATGGCAATCCCTCAACGTGCAACAAAAAAATCACTCAAAAGTTTCTATCGGAGAACGTAGGACGAAAACGTGCATCAACCCCTATGCATATATTACCCCAATGTCACCTTGGGAATCCGCGAATTGAGTGCCAAAACATGCATCAAGTGAATCAATAGAACATCCCATTGTCACCACACATATCCCATCGCAAGACATACATCAAGTGTTCTCAAATCCAATACTCAATCCAACGTAACGAAACCTCAAAGAGCAAGACTCAATTCATCACAACAAGATAGAGAGGGAGAAACACCATATGACCCAACTATAATAACAAAGCTTGCGGTACACCAAGATCGTGCCAAATCAAGAACACGAGAGAGAGAGAGAGATCAAACACATAGCTACTGGTACATACCCTCGGCCCCGAGGGTGAACTACTCCCTCCTCGTCATGGAGACCACCGGGATGATGAAGAAGGCCCCCGATGATGATTTCCCCCTCCGGCAGGGTGCCGGAACGGGGTCCTGGTTCATTTTTCGTGGCTACAGAAGCTTGCGGTGGCGGAACTTCTCTACTAGGGTTCTTTTCGGGGGTTTTGGTATTTATAGGAATTTTTTGTGTAGGTTTCACATCAAAGGGGTGCCCGAGGGGGCCAGAAGCCGTAGGGGCGTGCCCTTGGGGGTGGGCGCGCCCTGGCGGCTTGTGGCCACCTTGTCCACTTCCTGGCCAACTCCGGTCCTTCGGGGGTCCCTTTTGGTCCATAGAAAATCACCGTAAATTTTTTACCCATTCCGAGAACTTTTATTTCTGCACAAAAAGGACACCACGGTAGTTCTGCTGAAAACAACGTCAGTGCGGGTTAGTTCTAATAAAATCATACCAAAACCATATAAAATTATTGTAAACATGGCATGAATACTTCATAAATTATAGATAGGTTGGAGACGTATCGCCCTCCCCTCTCCACAATCCTCCACCTCATGCATATCTAGGGGTAAGGATGTCGGGGAGCTCTCATCATTGAGTCGTTGCTACCTCTTGAGCACTGTGTTGGATTTTCTTGAAGAGGAAAGGGTGATGCAGCAAAGTAGCGTAAGTATTTCCCTCAGTTTTTGAGAACCAAGGTATCAATCCAGTAGGAGGCTACGCGCGAGTCCCTCGTACCTACACAAAACAAATAACTCCTCGCAACCAATGCGATAAGGGGTTGTCAATCCCTTCACGGTCACTTATGAGAGTGAGATCTGATAGATATGATAGGATAATATTTTTGGTATTTTTGTGATAAAGATGCAAAGTAAAATAAAAGCAAAGTAAAAAGCAAAGGAAATAACTAAGTGTTGGAAGATTAATATGATGAAGATAGACCCGGGGGCCACAGGTTTCACTAGTGGCTTCTCTCAAGAGCATAAGCATTTTACGGTGGGTGAACGAATTACTATTCACTAGTAGAAAAAGGGTCAAATGTGAGAGACATTAGTCCCGGTTTGTAACAGAACCGACACTAATGTGTCCATTAGTGCCGGTTCCAACGGCTAGG
>NW_024119415.1:0-9919 GCF_003073215.2 Triticum urartu
GTGCGGTCCGGTTCCTCCCCAGATGCGATCTGGGGGTTTCTCGTCCGGCCGGCATGCCGCGACGGCCGGGCGCGCCCTCCTTGCCGCGTCTCACCTCTCCACCAACCCCCTCCCCCACCCCGTATTCGAGCTTCCTGTCATGGAGGTGTTTGGTTGTGTCCCACGGCAGTTGTTTCCTGCAGTTCACCGGCCGGGAGCTTTGGCTGAGCGCGAGTCTTCTACACCTCCACCACCACCCAGCAGGGCCGGCTTCGGCCCGACGGTCATGGACCTGCGCCCCCTCCTGTGTCCATGGCCGGCCGGCGCAGCTTTGGATCCGACCTGCCTTGGGCGCTGCGCTCTTTCCGACACCTTAGGCTTGATGGATCCTCGGCGTCTCCACACCACCACAACCCTGTTGGCGTCCTTGGTTGGCCATTCAACCGGTGCATTTTTGATTCCGGCACCCTCCGTGAGCTGCGTCCCCTTCCAGCTCCTTGGGTCTGTCGGCGTCCCTGCTGCTCCGGTCCCGGTGGCCTTGATCTGCGCTCTTTTCCAGGTCTTGGGTCATTCGGGGCTTGGCCACCGTCGCATCCTCATGTTCCGCTCAGCCATGCAACCTCACCCTCCTTTGGAGCTCGCACGTCCGGCGGCGCCTGGTGCCTCCTCGGTGTCGAGCGTGGCTCCCCTTCCGGCGGATGCAGTTCCGGCGTATGCCTGACTTCCTCTTCTCCGACTCGTACTCCGACGGCTTGGGATTGCTCGGTACATGGCCAGGGCGAAATCCCTGCATCTTATGCTGGCAGCGGCGACACCCGCGGGTGCCGTCACCTTCTTGAAGGCGCTGTCATGGCTATTATCCGTGCCCCTCTTCGAGCATCAGGGGAAACCCTAGGTCCGGTTTTTCGGATCGGACGAGGACGGCGTCTTGGTGTCGTTCTCCTTCGTGAAGGCGTTGTCTTGTTTGCTCGCGGTGTCCTCGGTGCTAGATGTGGAGATATTGGTCGTCTAGTTGCTGCTTGGGTTGCTTCCCAGGTTGGCGAGTTTAGCTGTGTTTTTCTTTGTTTGGCTCGAGCTTCTCATGTCTCTTTGCTTCGGCAACCATGTTCACGCCTCTTGCGTTCGTGTCATGGGTTGTACCTCACTGTATTCACTCTAACTTCTTCTATCAATGAATGATACGCAAGCTTTGCGTATTCGCGAAAAAAAAAGAATTCCTAGCAAGAAGATCTTTATAACAAGATTAATGACCAATATATTTGATTTTGAACTAGTTTTAGTTTTACCGTTTTACTCATTAAAAAACAATTTCACTCGTTTCAAAAGAAGTATTTCATCACTCAATTGAACGAGCGCATTTTACTCATTTGAGAAAGTTTATTTCATTCATAAAAATAATATTCAAATCAATTCCACTCATTAAAAAATGAATTTCACTCAATAAAAAAACCATTTCCCTCTTTCAAAAAATTATTTTCAATCATTTCACAAATAGATTCACCCGTTTCGTCACTCATTTAACCGGCATGACTTAAAGTAAGTCGTTCTGCAAGTAAAGTCACTTTAGAAAAATTAGCCTACTATTCGAAAGACGTCACTGGTAGCTCATTTTCGTTCACATAATGGTAGCAGAGAGGGCCCCGCAAAAATATCCTTGACAACTGCGCTTGAGCCATTTGTCATCTAAAATTTAGCAAAGAGGCATCGTGGCCCATTGATGCACAACGGGTCCTTGCTATCCCTCTCCCCTAGTTTGACATGTCAGATTTTGTTGCTTGGAGTTTTACTAAGAATGGGATTTTTTTTCGTTTGTTCCACATATTTTGTTGAATGGGATCACCAACATGGAAGGAAACTCCGCCGTACAAATGGAATGGGTCCAACCAATTTTTAATCCCATTTAGTACAAGATTTGGAATTTATCTTGTCTGGCATAGGTGGCATTTTTTATTTGGCGGATGTTGCATGACACTCTCATGTATCGTGTTAGGCTAGCCAATAAACATATGAAAGTTTCATCCATTTGTCCTTATTGTGCGTCTGGGTTAGAAGACACAAAGCATTTGTTATTTCAACGCCACAAAGCTAAGGTGGTCTGCAGAAGACTAGGTTTGGACGAAGTTATTATGAGAGCTTGTGAAGTGGATCGTGTTGGTGAGTTTGTCCTGGAATTCTTGTTACACATGCTAGATCAGGATTTATCTATTATGGGGTTTCAGAATATTTGTGATATAATTGGCATTACAGCTTGAAATTTATGATGGAAAAAACATAAACTTGTGCATAAGGAGAAAATCCAAGATGTTAACGAGACTTCAACGGGGATTCAAGCTCTTACCGCCAATTAGGTTGTTGCTTCCTCTCCAAACACTTCTACAAAAAAGGGGGGTGGATTCGTCCACCAGTGGGATTTTTGAAGCTTAATATTGATGCTTCTTTTGATCATGATTTTCTTAAGGGTACGACTGGGGCTGCCGTGAGGAACGATAAAGGAAAACTTACTGCAGGAGGTTTCTGAGGAATACATTAGTGTTTAGACGTTGCGACAGCGGAAGCTTTGGTGCTCAGATATGGTATTTCCCTAGCGCAACAGGCGGGATGCAATCGACTCGTTGTTAATTCGGATAATTTGGAGGTCATTGAAATCATAATGATGAACGGTTGGCTGGAGTGGCAGTGGCAGTTTTTGATGATTGCAACTTTATTGCTTATGATTTTCCTATTTATAGGTTCGAACATTGTAATAGAAAAGCAAATAAGGCTTTCTTTTTTGCGGGAAGATAAGAAAATAAGGTTGCTCATGAGCTTTCTAGGCCGGTTAGATTTTCTTCTAGTGTTGATTGGTTTGAGAAGGCTATGAATGGAATTGTACTATTGCTTACAAACGATGTTGTATATCTTTTACCTCGATTGAATAAATTTCGTATGTTTTTTTCAAAAATGAGGCCCAGGTAGAATTGACGCACTCTTCTTGCAAGATACATCCTTCATCCGCGAAAGTACCTTTCTACACCTGAGCTCATATGCTCCTGCTATGAACAGTGAAATAAATAAAATAAATAAACATTTCAAAGAATTCTGATTTTTTTGTGGCATACTTTAAGAAATGTTTGTTGTGCATGCAAAATTTCATCATGAAATGACATTGGTGGATGGCATGGTAAAAAAACCAAAATCGATACTCTAAAAATGTTACTTTCCCTAGTAAAGCGTGGGCAGCCATTGTGAGCACCTGCCCATTTAAAGCGGGTCCATTTCGACAAATTAATAGTGTTGCTATTACACGCTATGCGTGCTATCCTTCACTTCCGCAGATATATGCCAAGCTACGCACATGAAAAGTGCTCCTCCTAAAAGGCTATGGGCATCGATGTGACTGCACAATCTGATTATTTTTTCACAGATAACGACATCCTGTTTAGGATTTGTTTTATTGAAATGTCGAGGAATAATTTGGTTGCTGGTTTTTTTTGGTTAAGACTCAAAATAGCCCTACTGAATGACTGCCCCACAAGGGAGCAAAACATAAATTTTTCTCACTTTAATGGTAGTAGTAAGTATATTTAGCTCCATAATAAGCAACATTTTTATGTCGCGACTATGTTTCAATCGATTAAAAATAAATTCTCAATTGCTTCAAAAAAGTCGCACGGATGAAAAAAGTTCAACATGTTGTAACAATCCTTTACAACTCTATAAAAGTTCCCAGGAAAGCCGACCTCTTGGTGTGTCAACGCTATGTTTGGCGCACGCGCTTGTAAGAAAATGGCTCACTAGTGCGCTAGCTACCTTATGTCACTATCTTCTGGGCCCATCTATAGACCATGGGCCCGTCCCAATCCCTACCCGAAAAATTCCCATACTAAACTTCCTCCGAGTCCTTCCTCTCTCTGGTACGACGGCGGCGGCAAAATAATAGGGTTCGCCCCTCTCTATCTCTCCTTGTGCCCGCCCCTCCCAGTCTTCTCACTGTGTCAAGCGGCCATAGCCTAAGGGAAGGTGGCGGGAGGCATCATATTTCTGGTTGAGGGTGAGCACAGGACGGCGGTACATCTCTGGTTGAGGGAGAGCACAAGGTGACGGTGCCCAGAAGGTGTGGGTGGTAGCATCACATGTTCATCGAGGGAGGGTAAGGATGAGATTCCCTTTGTCATTGCTCGTTGTCTCGTAGTCCCGGCGGTGCCAGAAGCAGATGGGGACCACCGGCGTGTGTATGGCTTTCAAAAGGAGGTGTGTGTGTGTGTGTGTGTGGAAGACAATGACTGCTCCTGACCTCCGAGCTACCACCATCTCGTCTGACTCCTACTGTCCCCTTGAAAACCCTAGATCGTGGCCACCATTTTCTTTGTCCCTCATCCTCCTCATTGCACCAACAGGACCGATGTCATCGGGGAGAAACGCCATCCGTCATGACACTTGCCTCTGGTGTGTCGTCCTTCCGTAGCAACTTCACACTGTGTTGCCACAGCCACTCCGGACACCCCACACTTGGAATATGTTGGACGTTGTTGCCTCACCCACACACTAAAGTCGCACTAGTTTGGCGTTGCTCTATGGTGTGGAAACAGAATTGAGATGGAGCACTTAGAGGAAAGATCAGAGGTGGTGCAAGGGGTATTCTTTGGCATTCAGATGAGTACCAAAGATTTACTGATGTATGTGTATATTGTAGCTATATTTGCCGGTATTGATGAAAAAAAGAAGGGCTTATTCCATCTATGCCCCCAATTCTTTAGTTATGCTCAGTTTTCCCCACGCTCCAAACTTTTGCTCACTTTCCCCCACTCCCTTAGCTGAAACTCTCACAAATGTTCATAACAGATGTTTGTCGTCTTGGCCGTTAACTGACTTGTGGGGCCATGTTGGACTCTGTTGACTATGGCTATGGCTTCACTGGTTGGGCCGTGTTTGTGTTCATAGGACGGGCCCGTTAGTTTGTTGGTAATAAATTAAAAAAGCCTGCTATTGATGGATGCAGCCCGCTATGCATGCCCGGCTTTGGCATCAATGTAGCCTGCTATGCATGCGAACGCTGCCACGCACGCATCTAGTGACCTAGACCTAATCGCCTTCATGCACGCCAACACGCACGCATCGATCCGTGCCGCACGGTTGCCAGTGGATTCAGTCGCTCCGCATCATTGTTTCACGCGTCGCAGGCATACGTGCCGGTGGCAGAAGGGGAAGGCTGCACGCTCGCGTCCATATGTCGAGGCATCAGTTCACGCCGCACGGCTGCCACTCGATTCAGCTGTGGGAGGTAGGCAGCCGCCAACGCAGAGCACGCCGAAGGGGGAGGCAGGCAGCCGCCAACGGAAAGCACGCAGAGCACACTCGCATCGATTCATGTTCACACATTGATGATCGCATCGGTTCACGCATGCACTGAGTCACAATCTACGCCGTTTCCGCGTGTGCCCTCTTCGTCTCCCTCGGCTATTTAAACCACCCTTCATTGCCTCTTCTTCTACAGATCCACCTGTGCCTCCCCCTTCTCTTCTTCCCCCAAAAGCCAAAGCAAACACTCAGCGAAGTAGCAAGATGTAGTACAACGGGCCGACGTTCCAAGAGCCGCCCACCGTGCCGGAACGGCGGTACCCCGCCAACGTCGTCGTTGAGGCATCGCTCCGCGTGTGGGCGTTCTCACGCTGGAGGGGTAGCACTGAGCTTGCACGGGGGTTCCTCCATGCGGGCTTCCACCACCTCCCGGTGGGCTCGCCGCCCATGTTCAACCTCGTGGAGCAGCGTCCCCATGCCAACGCTCAAGTGGTAGGGCTCGTCGTCCACTTCACTAACAGGTTCGATGCCTACTACCTGCTCGTCAAGGTGTATTTGTGTGGGTGCGAGTTCATCGCATTCACCACCTATAACATCTTCACCGACTTCGAGAGCGTCTTCCCCGCTCGCAACCGCATGCACAGTCTCCCGTACTACCTCGGCGAGAACGGCCTTGAGGAGGAGCAGTGTTGAAGCCGGCGGCGAAGAAGACGGTGAAGCCGACGGTTAAGGTGAAGACGATGGTGAAGACATGCGGTGTTGCCCTAGCTACCGTATCTACTATGTAGTGTGAGTTTGGTGTGTGTGTTGCCTGAGCTAGCTACCCTATCTATGTAAGGTTAATTATCTATCAGTGTCGTGTTATATGTAAGAACTGGTGTTGCCCTAGCAACCCTATCTAAGTTAAGTTATGTGTGTTATATTAATGCTTTGTTATGTTTGTATTTTGTTTGTCCCAAGTTTAGACATGGCTAATTAACGTGGGCAAAATTAACCAAACTAAATAAAAATGATGTGTTTATAGATGCCTTCTAAAAATAAGAACATATTATACACGACTTTGGTTTGGGAGCTCTGTATTTTTTAGGTATTCCAAGAATACTTTGGTTTCCACAAATATTGAAGTATCAAATACTTTGAGATGTTTGGCTTTAGTCAAAAGTGTAGTTTTATATACTTTAATATGTAGAAAACTACACTATTTTTGAAGTATATAAAAAGAGGGTTGGATCTCTTTTTTCCAATACTAAAGTATTGGTTCGCTAGGCATAATAATACCGCGGTTTGCAAATACTTTGATTCTAAAATTACTTCACCGCCAAACTAAGGCAGGTTGTGAGCAAGCAAAACAAAAGCACATACGGTGAAGAGAAATCAAATAAAAAAAATGAAGGGACCCATAAAGGAAAGCCAAAAAAATTCCTCAATGAAATAGAAGAGATTGGGCAATCAAATTAATGAAATAATCAATCAGAAACAAAAAAGAACAAAGCAATCATTCCTAAACAAAAAAAAGAAACATCGCTTGTTTCTGGGCCTCATTTATCCTTTGTGGGCCTATTGTAGCTTGATTCTCTTTGGGCCCGCGAACTAGGTTTTTTTCTAGCAGAACTGACGAACTCGAGGACAAAAGTTTGGCAAGTGCAGGAGAGAAGAGATGAACTTGATGTATATCCCTTGTGCTGCTCAAGTATTGCTTACTGTCATCTGACGAGCTAGGGTATGATCCAACACTCGAGGTTATTAGCTAACAAAATAACCCTTGAACTCATGGGGCAAATTGTCATGGGGCATCTGCTGCTGCTACAGGAGCGGCACTGTCATGGGGCAAATTGAACTCATGGATTGCATTCCCCCTCGAACCCAGCAAGCCCAACCCTTGAAGCCTCTGGATGTAATCATCCATCCACTCGAAATGGTGGCATTTCTTCACCATCTGAAAACGAAATCACGTAACCTAAATCCCAAATCTGGCAGTTTTTTGAGAAATTAGAGATAAAGGATGCGAGGAAAACTCAGATCTAACCTGCCCGTCCGGCTGCTCTCGCATTTGACGAACTCGCGCCCAAAGTTCCCATTCTTCTCCTCCTTCGAAGTCAACCGCTTCAGTGGCGCAGTCCGTGGGCAGTCAGTGCATCGAGTCATCGGCACTGGATCATACACGGGGCACGTGGAATGGGGGGCTGACGAGGAGGTCGACATATCGCCGGAGAGGAAGAAACAGAGGAATTGCTCGAGAGGAAGAAGAACGAGAAGATGGGGAAAGAAATAGAGGAACTGCTCGAGATCTGCTCGATGCCTTTGTCTGTCAAATGGAGAAGAAGAGAAGGGGAAGCTATATTGACGATTTGCCACATTGTATTTTGCAGTTTGAATATTTGAACTAACTTTTAACACTGACATGTGGTGGTCATGTGCAAAAAATACAATTTCATATGTAAAGTGGGGCAGATCGTAAAAACCCAAGAAGGACAGTGTAGTAGCCAATCAGGATGCAAAACCAGCGTCACGCGGATCGCGCATGCCTGCCCCCACATCTGACGGGTGGTGTTTGGCGCTTAGTAGGATCCGATGGCGGACATTCTACGCTAGGGTTTGGAGCATTTCTGCGGGGTTATGAGCCAGTCAACGGGGTTATTAGGGTTTGACCAGATTTCAAATGGCCATAACTAAATTAGAAAAAATCACAAAAATATAAAAAAATGTAGTTTGTCCGTTTATGAGACCTAGTTACCATAGAAAAATATAAACTCGGTATAGGGGCGTTTTTTTGAAGTGATCTGTCGAAATCAAGTTCAAATGTTTTTTAAAAATTCAAAAATAAATCAAAATGTTGTAATTCTTGCGCACATAGCCATCATCTGTGACAAGGTTATGAGAAAAAAAATATAAACTTGGTGTTGGTCATTTTCATGAAAAAATGCTTCACACAAATGAGCTATCACCTATGAACATGTTCAGAGTTCGTAGAATAGGGAGAGAGGGTTTAGGGTTTGAAAAAAAATCAAAATAATTCAAAAAAATCAAAAAAATCTCCATAGCTTCATTTTGGAGTGAATAAGAAGGATCTGAACTTACTTTTTCATTTTCATATCTAAAACGTGTTATTTGACGGTTTTGAATTAAAAGCATATTTTTTCAAAAAAATGTAGTAATATGAATATTAATCAATAAATAATGAGACTTCTTTTTTACCCTATATATATATGGAACAAGTGTTAATAAAAATATATATGCCTCATTTAGACAAGGTCAAAAAAACTTGATTTCAAACAGGGTTGTTTACCCTAGCTTTTGAGCTCGTTTCTAGCACATTTCTCATTTGGACTGTTCACCTACGAATATTGGACTTCAAGTGCTCGATCAAATACACCGCTAGAGCAATGAACCTCCAATGTTCAACTTCAACTTTGGCTCGAATCCAAATTTTGGCCCAAATTCAAATATTAATTTAAATTCAAATTTTGATGCAAATTTGAATTCTGACTCAAATAAGAAACCAAAGTAGAAGCAACATTATTACAACTGATAAGTTTTCACAGTAGCTCAAATCTACCAAGTTTTAAGATGCCAACATCTTAATACAAATCTACCAAGTTTTAAGCGATCGACTCGCCCTCAAATCGACAACACAAACATTTCCCAACAACTTAATTCAAATTTTCGACTTGCTCCTTGTGTTTGCAGCTGGCTTCACCGTCTTGCTCCTGGTTTCCCTAGTTAAGATGCTATTTTCTTTCAGACTCTTGTTCCTTTTGATCTTTACTTGGGGTTTTCGTTGTGGAGGTGCTGATGGAGTAGTTCCACTCGCCGAGCACTTGACGACCATTTGACGGTCATCTATGAGTTCAGTAATCTTTAAAGGCACAATTGGAAAAATTACCCCCTCCTCTTCCTCTCTTATAGCTTCAAAACCATCAAAGTCCATGGTTTCAAAATCTTTCGCTTCTTCATCTCTTGGCATTTTCTCCCTAGAGATGGTAAATAAAATTATAACCCATAAGCAAAAAAGAGAACAAATGCAAACAAAAGGGTAGCTGCATTCTACAAATGCAAACACATACCAAGATGCTTCATTTGCTGCTGCATTCTCCACTGCATCTTCAGTCTCCATTGCTGCTGCATTCACCTCTGCATCTTCAGTCTCCATTGCTGCTACATTCTCCTCAGCATTGGCTGTTGTCCATCTTTCCTCCTCTCCAAATGATGCATCCACTTTATAGGTACAAAGCCTAGCAATATGCCCCAGAACTCCACAGTTTTTGCAAGCACGCTTCTTTGGTAGACGACCCTTGATGACCCACAAGTATAGGGGATATATCATAGTCCTTTCGATAAGTAAGAGTGTCGAACCCAACGAGGAGCAGAAGGAAATGATAAGCGGTTTCCAGCAAGGTATTCTCTGCAAGTACTGAAATAAGTGGTAACAGATAGTTTTGTGATAGGATAATTTGTAACGAGCAACACGTAACAAAAGTAAATAAAGTGCAGCAAGGTAGCCCAATCCTTTTTGTAGCAAAGGACAAGCCTGGACAAACTCTTATATGATGTAAAGCGCTCCTGACGACACATTGGAATATCGTCAAGCAAGTTTTCATCACATTCATATGATTCGTGTTTGGTACTTTGATAATTTGGTATGTGGGTGGACCGGAGCTTGGGT
>NW_024119416.1:0-8025 GCF_003073215.2 Triticum urartu
TCTTTCCCTGTTAGCAATGAGCTCTTCATTGACCTCGAAGTAGCCCTTCTCCTGCATAGACGCGATGACCTCATGCCGGTACTCTTCGAAATCGTCGTCCAGCTTCTTGAAAAGCTTTACACTGTTGGCATGGGCACGCTTCCTTTCCCCGATCCACTCCGGAGGAAAATTCTCTGCCAGATCATCCAGGTAATCGGCTCTAGGGTGTTGCTCCGGCCTGAGGGCAAATGGGCAATGATGCTCCTGATCTCGGCATACAGCCGAACTTTCCCCTTGTTTCCACCTGAAGATTGTGCTGCAGGGGCCATGGATACGTCCGCACCCTGCTTGATGACGAGCTCCGCCTCCTGCAGCATATTGTCCATCAAAACCTCGTCCTTCTTGCCCGCCATTGCTTTACTAGATACGTTATTAGAGGGGGGGGGGATCTCTTTCGTTGCTGGTTTGGGGCGGGGGGCTATATAACGAAGAGGGGCCGTAGCCAAGCCAAGTCTCCTACTTTGTTTAGGTTTAGGTCACGCGTACCACCTGGACTTGGGACTACATGTTGCCACGTTCCACACGGATTCTTATCTTTTTCTTTTTTAATACAGTACAGACGCAAGCGCTCATATACACATATATACGCTCATCTTTATAAACACACACACACGCACCCTATCCCTATGAGCATCTCCGAAAGAGTGAGCCGGTATATCATCTTGAAATTTATGAAGTCACCATAGGCACCTCGTCGTCAACGGGAACGTCTCCTCCCACTGAATGCGCATCGACAGAAATCCTGAAATAATCCATGAATAAATGCGAGCACCAGGACTTTGCGGGAGTCCGGACTGCTCCCAAGTCCTCTTTTGACCACCCTGGCCCACCCAAAACCCTCCCCTCTCCTGTGATTTTTCAGTCAGCACCACTCCAGAGCGTGAGCGACCGCATTCGTGCCCGACCTGAGCGGACGCGAGCACTCACTGGCGCCGGCTGAGAGATAGCGCCGCCCGCGCCACTTTCTAGTGCAGGAGACTGTTGCACGTTCAAACGACAGGACAACCGCTCGTCCGTCCATCTGCCGCCCACATTGATGGCATGCGGTTTTCGAGGCGTCTCCTATGGTGCCAGCCGTCCATCCCTCTACCGCCGAACATTACTATATAAACCGCTTCCCCAGCCATAGCTAGAGTCATCCGCCGACACCTTTCATATCTTGGCTAGCAGTATTTTGCTGGATTCCATAATTCGGCTAGTAGTATATTGCTGGATTTGTATTTGAAAGAGGTTTGCAATGGAATAATTTTTGTGAATAGTTTGAGTTGTATTAGTTCAATCTATGGTCAAACTTTAGCCCAAAAGAAGGTGCATAATAAACCCAGATGGAGGGAGTAGTCAACAAAGTAAGGAAACTTGCTAGGGGAGAAATAGACATTAATGAACATTAAAGATAGAAGCTTGTTGGCCTTTGAAATGACACATACTGCAATGGTCAGTGTTCACAGCATGTAGCAGACTTGTAAGCAACTCTACGCCACTAGCCTTCTTTTTCAGATTCAGTGCATAAATATTATTGCTTTATGATCATTATCATTTTAGAATCAGTGTGAACAGCACAAGGCAATAAGCCAGATGTTCAACTAGTAAATCCTAGTCACTCACAGAAATGTACTTTGGCACATGGGAGCATATGCTCCTGCTATTGGGAAAAATATTTTAAAATGTCAAAAAAATTCAAACAAAAAATTGGCGTGTCCATCCCGATATTCTTTGTGGGAACGTCAAGTTTCACGGACACTACAACAAAAACACCATGTATGGTCACTTTTTCTAGGACGCTATTTTATTCGTCTCTAAGTATATGGACACTAGCGACCTAAAGACGCTTCTTAAGACGTTTACGGAGCGTCACAATCCTTTTTCCTATAATTAGCTTCTAAGAAAATAAGTATTTACTTTTAATTAACTTAGAGACGATTTGTGAGACATTTTAGTGTGCGACTCTAGTCTTATCCTAGACTTGAGAAATCTGTACCCCCGCAAAAAAACAGTAAAAGACTTCAATTTTTTTTTGAATTATTAAGTTATTAAGAATAGAGTAAGGCGGCGTCGGAATGGGAGGGGAAGGAGATGGCCGACGTTGCCGCGGGAAGGGAAAAATAAAGAGAAAAAGAGGGCGATGGGGATGGGATTCGAACGCTCTACCTTCTAGTGAGGTGGGCGCTGTGCTAACCACCAATACTAGCATGGTCTTGGTTTAGATTTGCAGCGTGAACCATAAAGAAAGAAAACAAAGAGAAAAAACTTAAAAGGAAGTTACCAGAAATTCCCATGAAACAGTCTTTGTGACAGGTCGAACAAAGGACCTATTGTTAGTAAAGAACGACGCTAGCCACAAAAAGAACATCTCTAGCAGATCCCGCAACCGAACGATCCACAAAATTGGTTTATGGACTTCCGTAAACAAATTTTGCAGGACGACAAGCGCGAAGACATAACAGACCCCACATAGTTCACCGGAATTCAACATGATTTTAAAAACTAGTAAGTTCGCGCCATAATTAAACATAGTCATACATAGCAGGAGTTCACAAGAGTTCCACAAATACAACCTAATTAAACATAGTTTAACTGGAAATTAAAGTAGTTCATACTACGCGGGGGTCTACTTCTAATTAAACATCACTGGGGTTCTATGCGTCGGAGTTGCCCTCGTCGTCCTCGTCGCTGGAGATGACTTCGGCAGGCAGCGGCTGGCCTCCGTGCAGCGTGTTGTAGATCAACGAACGGTAGAGCCGGGTTTGAAGTTGGTACTCCTCCCAGGCCGCCAGCAACTGCGCAGCCGCATCTCAGGCGGCGGTGGTGGCCCTTGCCTCAAAGAATGCCCGCTCGGTCGTGCGCCGGCGCTGGATCGCTGCGTTGAAGAGCCGGCCGCAGTGCCGAAAGGTCGTCCACGCACGCGAACTTGCTCCGGTGCTGCGGGGCTTGGCGCCACGCGTGCACGCCGCCTCTCTACTTGTCTGACACGGCAGGGGGGGGGGGGGGCCCGCAACTTGTCTGACACGGCAGGGCGGAGGCCGGACCCGCTTGCCACGTCGTCATTCCGGCGCTTGCGGGTAACGAAGCCACCACACGCGACGTCTCCACCGTGATACCCGAAGCATCCGCGACGACCGAGGGAGGAGGTTCCAAATATATAGCGGAAAACGGGGGTGGTTTATGGGCCTCCGCTAAAAAATTTACGAGCTGGGCCATTTTTTCGGGATCTGATCGAGCCATTTTTTTGGCCCATCCTGTATAACGCAGTTCACTGGAGTTTTAAAGTATCTGCTAGAGATGCTCTAATTAGTGATATTTCATATCTAAAATCGCAGCTCAATGTCTATCAACCATAAACTGCAAATAGATTAAAAAATTTAAAATTGAGCATGATTTTATTTTTGAAAAAAGTAAATTGTTTTTTAAAACATGGAAATTACAAATTTCTGCCCAGATTTTTTAAAATTTAATTTTTTTTGTGAAACATAAACATTTTTTTGAAAAAGGACCAAATTTGAAAATGAGAACAATTTACAAAATTGTAAACAAGTTTTTGATAAAAGGAACAAAAATTTTAACTCGGAAATTTTCCAGAATTAAGTAAAATTATATCAAAAATTGAACATTTTTTGAAATTCCACGAACAATTCTATAATTTGCGAACAATTTTTTGAAACATTAACTATTTTCGGAATTGTAAAAAATTTGGAAGTTGGAATACCTTTTGAAATTCCCGCAAAAAATAGAATTTGTGAACAAAATTCAAATGCCAACATTTTTTTGAAATTATCCAAACATTTTTTTCAATTTCTGAATAGATTTTCGAAAAATGAACATTTGTTTGCATTTGTGATTTTTTTAGAAAGTGGGAACATCTTTTCAAATTTTTGGACATTTTCTAAATTGTGAACAAAAAATTAAAATGCAAACTTTTTTAGATTCTGTGAATAAAGTTTGAAAATAAGAACAATTTCTTAAAAATAAAAATAATATGAAGGCAAACATTTTAAATTTCTAAACATTTGTTGAAAAAGAAAATAAACCTGAAAATGATAAATGAAATACAAGAAAAAAAGGAAAAAAGAAAGGAAAATGAAAATGAAAACTAAAAAAAGGAGAGAAAACAGAGAAACAGGGAAAAAGAAAAACCAGAAAACCGGTTGCGAACCTCCTAGAAGGTTCCACAAACCGGCCGGTATTGTAGTGCGTTCTTTACTGATAGTTGGGCCGACCCGTCTTTCTCGCCGGTCGTCGCTACCTCTGTGCGAATTAGCGACAATCTACCACGTAGTGCGATAGATAGGATTTTCGGGAACAAACATAGCGCAGCATCTACCCTAGCCTAGGGCGGTTGTGGCGTGGGCTTGGACCTTTTCTTGGTCCGATCGACCAGACCGGTCAGACAACAAACTGGGTGCTGTTTAGTTGGGCCTAATAAGACGACCTAGATCGGCTAATTGCGATAGCTGATTGGGATGGGAAACCCTATTTCTCGTGTAGGTCAACGAAAGCCACCAATCGCTGTCTATTTCTCGCATTAAGCAAGACGACGGGCTGCTCTGACTGAAGGTTTTTCCTCTCCCGCTTTGTATTGGGCCAGCCCATTAACGGACACAAATAGTAAGAAAAAGAGGGGGCGACCGCAGCTAAATTCTATTTGGCGCCTTAACCGCCCGTTTTAGTTGTTCCCGCAATCGGGCGGATACCCCCTCTCCTCGCGTCGCATTTTTGGGCCAGGCCCATTTTGCTTCACAGTACACATCACTAACCACCACGCTAGCAAGCCTAATGTGGTTACATGCATCTTTCTTGTTCTTTTCTTGCTTGTCTTTTCTTTTTTTTCCTTTTTCCTTTTTCTTTTTTCCATTTTCCGTTTTTCTTTGTTCTCTTTCTTCCTGGGTTTGTTGCAAAATTGATTGAATTTTTTCTCAAATTCGATGAAATTTATATTTCAAAATTTAGTGAACTTTTTCTCAAATTCGATGAACTTTTTTTTAAAATCGATGAACTTTTTTAAAATCTCGATGAACTTTTTTGAATCTCGATGAACTTTTTTCAAACTCGGTGAACTTTTTTCAAACTCGATGAACAGTTTTTGAAGCTCGATGAACTTTTTCTCAAACTCGATAAACTTTTTTGAAACTTGATGAACTTTTTTGAAACACGATGAATTTTTTTCAAATTCAATGAACTTATTTTTAAAGTGGATGAACTTTTTTCTAAGACAAGACTACATACAGTAGCAAACCGGTTTTTCTAAGAAAAATAGTCTGTACTGTAGCAGTTTTTAGAATGAAGAAAAAAAGATCAAGCGGGAGCCAGCGATCGAGCGGGCAGCGATAGCCAGCGATCAAGCGAGCGGCAGCAGCCAGCGTTCGCTGCTGGGCCAGGCCCATGCTAGTGACACAGTGGGCGCTGGAATCGCCAGCGGGCGCTGAAGGCGCCAAGGAGGAGCTCTCGTTGCAGATGCCGCTACCACTCCGCCCTAGTCACGTTGGTGATAAGTTGTAGGTGCGGGTCGTACTTGAGGCGATTCAAGCTGGTTTTTCTTTGATTTTTTTTTACTTTTTTGGTTCTCTTTTATTATTTTTCTTCTCCATTTTGTCATTCTTTTTTGCTGTTTGTTTCTTTGTTTTGTTTCATTTCTTCTTTCTTCTGTTTATTTCATTTTTCATCTTTTTTTTTCTTCTCCATGCTTTTTCATCTGTTTCTTCATTTTTCTTCATTTACCTTTTTCTTTAGTTTATTTTGATTCATTTTCAGTTTTGATTTTTCTTTGTTGCCTTTTCTTTTTCATTCTAAATTCTTATATACTTGTTCAACCTTTTCGAAATACTTGCTCAATACTTTTAAAATACTTGCTCAACATTTTTATACACATGTTCAACAGTTTTTCAAATACTTGTTCAATATTTTTTTCAAATACTTGTGCAACATTTTTTCAAATACATTTGTAACATTTTTATATACTTGATTACTTTTTTCCAAATACTTGTTCAACATTTTTCAAATAATTGTTTAAAATTTTGTAAATTTTTGTAGTATATATATTGAGAATATTTTAAGGCGGCTACTACAAATCAGCCGGATGATTTTTCTAGAAAATCATCCAGCTAGCTAGCCGTCCGATCTGGCGCTGGTTGCCATTTGATTTCACCAGCAGCTCGAGTCTTCCCTTCTCTCATCCCGTTCAGTTCGACACCCCCGCATGCGCCGCGTCTCTCTGTAGACAACAATGTCCTCTGCTGTGGTAAATAAAGAGGAAAGAAAAAGAAACATGAAAAAATAAAAATAATGACAGAAAAAGAAAAAAAAGTAAAAGATAAACAAAAAATGGGAAGAGGGAGCCTGTGCTATTTGGGTCGGGCCAAATACACATCGTGACCAGGGGGTGCATGTTTGGTCGACAACGTCGACCGTCGCATTAATAAGGACCTTGTGTGGGACTGAAGAGTCCGATCCAGAGGGAGCCACATGGAGGCCGGAAAGCCCGCTCGGTTAGTCCAGCCCGAGTCACACCCATGGCTTGAGAATGCCACCCTTATTGTTGCGAGTCGCACTCTGCCCCTTCAATCTTCCACTGTCTTTCTATTTCTTATTAAACTTTGTGGATATTACTTGGATACATATATTACCCAATAAAGTTACCCTTCATCTCGTGTGTCTTGCGCGAGGCCGATCTGGGATTTCATGCCTCCCATCGACGCTGACACAAATCGGCTTCATATTCTGTGGTTTTAGAGCCATGGAGGTGTGATGCATCTCGACCCTTGTCGACAGGAGGGTTCTTGCTCTGTTTTCTTTTCTTTACGGTTGTGCCCTCCTTGGGAAGACGAGGCGGCGTCTCTTCGAAGTTGGAATAAGGTTCTAGCTGCTTAGCCCCCGTTCTGGTGATGCATCAAGCATTATCTGATGGCGTTTGTAGGTGTGTCTCCGCATATCTCGCGGGATTCGGTGGGTGTTTCTCTTCAGTGCATTTACTTGGATCCGGTCTTCGTTTGTCTGTGTTCGTGTGTCTTTAGATTGCATCCTTCCACTAAACGATTCTCTTTATTGGTGGTGGCTGATGTTCTGGTGCGCTGGTCTTATTGGGCCTTAGCCCGATGACTACTTGTTTGTCTACTACAACAAGGTTTGACCAGCTCCGTTGAGTGAGAGCCGATAATGGTGGCGCGCCTTCTGCTCACTCCACTGCTTGTAGTCGTCGCTAGATGGTTTATGGATCTGGTTGTAATTTTTACTTGTAATGTTCTTGCACCGTCTTGAAAGATGATGACTAGATCGGTAGTTTTTTATGCAAATATTTGTTGATATTTTTGCAAAAAGAATGAATAATAGATATTGAGCCAATAAACGGAACACAAAAAGAAATTTGTCCATTGTTTTTTAACACAATCCATATATGTGGTTAATTAGCGCTCCTGGATTATTTTGCTTAACCAAGTTTGACGTTCACGGAAGTACATAACAATTAGATGTCCCGGACTATTTTTGTTTAACAAAAAAGTTGGTGCTACTAATTTATTTTCTTTACTGCGCAATGTTTCCCGGTCTTTCAATTTTTTATCTCCATATATGTCGCCGGATATTTTTCTACGCCGCGCGCCATCTCCCCACCTCCCCCATTATCCAACCTCCCGATTCCAATCTGCGCCGGCGAGACCACCCTGCGCCCGCCCATTCCTGCACCCCGAGCAGTGGCAGCCTCACCTTGAAGCGTTGCCCTCCCCCGCTAGCTCTGCACGCAGGCGGTTCCCGTTTTCCTCGATCGACAAGCTCGGTAGTTAGAGCCCCGTCGGTGTCTGTCGTCCTCTCCGTCACGAAGTCGTGCTCCTCCCGATGTCCTCCTCCCATCATGAAGCTGCATCCACGTCGGTCTCATCGTTCACCCGAAGCTCCGCCGCGTGTTCCGCCGGCACACCGCCCTGCAAGCAGTCGCTCCATCCAGAGCATCTTCAACATCCACCACATCAAAGGAGGTGATGCCTTGAATCCCACAGCCCT
>NW_024119417.1:0-11014 GCF_003073215.2 Triticum urartu
CCCGCGCAGCTCGTGGCCAAAAAGGTGGCGCGGGGATCGAGGAGACTAGCCTAATCCATCCTGATAACCTCGGTTTCGTCCGTCTGGCGCGCTTCCCAAAATTCAAATCCCGCGAAATCCGCGGAGAGCAGAGCGACCTGTCAGACTGAAGACAAACATCCTCTACATCATCATTCGGAATTCTACCGTGAAAATTCACTCGTCAAAAACCAAGAATGGACCAAGGCGACTGAGAAAGGAGTCGACGTCGTCACCTCAACTCATTGTTCCAGAACAAGATATACTCATAGCACAAAGAATGGGTCGGAAGTGTTCCCAACTCCTTCCTCACTCAAACCCTGATCCATTCGGGGGCTAATGATGAAGCTATGTACCTAGGGTAGGGTCATGGATATGTCCAACATACCCTCCCCAAGGACATCTCTACAAAGAATCAGAAGCAGTCGAAGAGAAACCATCATCCACTCGACCATGAAGATGTGCTCACTCGACCACCTTGAAGACACTCGACCATGATCTTGCGTGTGCGTAGGAATTTTTTTGAAATTACTACGTTCCCCAACAGTTGAGACACACTTGTCGAGCTGGAGTAGGAGGAAATGATGGTAGCAAGCTAGGGGATACGAATGATAGACACCGATGGAGATGATGCGACAAGCGAAGGAGAAAGACGAGGGGGATGTGGAAGGAGGGAGGAAGGTGATGAAGCTGAGAGAAAGGAGGTAGACACCAAAGGAGTTGGCATAGGATGAAAGCAAAGTTGCACCCCAAGGTTAGATCGCCATCGTGTTGCAAATGTTCCCTTTCCATCAATGCTCATATTCATTGTATTTTTTTAAAGTCCGCAACTTTGGCAGCTCCACACAATTGTTGTCGAGGAAGATGGTAAACTCATTTAGGATGATTGTTGGGGTTATTTTGAAGCTCAATGTTTGGTGTAGTCTGGTGACAAAGAGGACAAGCCACTAGACACGTGTAACTGATAAATTTGTACAATCACTTCCATTTTTTGGAACATAGGTTGTAATTGATTTGGTAAAGAAAATGATAGAAGAGATTGTGCTTCATGTGGATCTTCAGGTGAAGGACAAATTACATCATTGTGACATCAAATAATTGTTCATTGATTAGTCACTTATGATGATAAATTTGCAACATGAAGTACGTATCTGAAAGTATCGTTATTTGATTTATCGGTTTTGCGAAATCTCACAAGCCTGATTTTTTTGTGTTAGTCACTTTTTTCTTTGCACGAGGCCGAAAGTGGGGACGGTGATGCTGAGCCGTGTACGAGTGGGAGCCGGCGAGAGCAAGTCCGAAACATAATAGGGGGGGCAAGACGACGATGGGGGAGGTCGATGCGAGGGCAAGGCAGCGATAGCAGGCGACCACAGAGGGTGGAGGCAGGCGGTTAGGCCTGCATAGGCCACGGGAAAGGAGGAGGAGCCGTCATGGGAGAGGAGGAAGATGGTGTGGGAGGAAGATGAACATTTGGTGGCATGCCCCTAAACGTTGGATATCGATCTGATGGTCAAAAATAAAAGTGGCGGGCACGAGATTTTTTTTAGGTATAGTTGCCTCTTAATTTATTTATTATCATTTGCCTGTAGCAATGCACAGACATTCTACTAGTAAATGGTGGTTTCTTACTATTACTTCTTGAGTATTCCGGTTACTAAGATGTTTTGGGAAAAATCATAAATTTCAAATATGTTCAAGAAAGTTGTAAAAAAGTTCATAAATCTGAAAATGTTCGTGGATTGAAAAAATTTCATGAATAATTGAATAAGTCCATGAATTTGAAAAAGTTTAAAAATATCCAAAATTTGTTTGCGACTAAGGACCCATTCGGTGTCCCTACGCTCCCGGAGCATACAGAGCTGCAACTAGAAATCTCGGAGTGGGCAAAACAGTGCTCCCCAGATCCATGGATTTTGAGGATCCGGTGGATTGCCGAACGGACCCTAAGGAAAAAAAAATCACATAATTTTAAAATGAAGTTCACAAACAATAGAAAAAAAAGTGGAAGAAATTGCAAATGCACAAAAGATTAAAAATAGTTCAGGAATAAGAATAAAGCTCATAAAATTTGAAAAAAAAAATCACTAAAGTTCAAAATAATACACAAATTTGGAGAAAGTTTATAAAAATTTCAAAAAATAATCGTGGATTGGTAAAAAATTGAAAACAAATATCAAGAATTTGGAACAAGTTCAAAGATATTCAAAGAAGTTCGTGAATCTGGAAATTCTAACAGAAAATGAAAAACTTTCATGAAAATAAGAATTGTAAGTTCAAAAAAAGTTCTTGAAAGAGGAAAAGGGAAAAAGAAGAAACTGAAAGTTAAAAACGACAAAAAAACAAAAACCAAGCAAAATTCGTTGGAAAATGAAATCCACCAAAAAAGACCAAGAATTTGGAAAAATATCATAAAAATTGAAACAATATACGCGGATTGGAAAATAAATGAAAACAAATATAAACATTTGGAACAAGTTCAGAAAAATTGAAAGAAGTTCGAGAATATGAAAATTCTAAAAGAACATTAAACAATTTCGTGAAAATGAGTATGTTTGTGATTTCAAAACAAATCAGAAAGTTCAAAAAAAAAAGTTCTGGAAAAGGTAAAAAGGGATATAAAACGAAACAGAAAGTTAAAAACGACAAAAAAAACCAAACAAAAATCGTTGGAAAACATAATAGACGGAAAAAGACCTAATAAACTCGGGAGAGACAATGGGCTGTGGCCCACATAGATTTTCGGCACATCCGGCCTATATATCGCCATTTATTTAGACAAGCCTATTTATAGCCCGTACTGAGACGTAACTTAGTCTTATGACTAGGAATATCCTAACGGACGCTCGTTGCGGCAGAATGTTGAGCTAATGCACAGAGGCGAGCGACCTAGCGATCATGATGGGCCGGCCCAACAATGAGATAGCACACGTGCTACAGTATCCGGTTTGGGTACTTTCCGGAAGGTTCCTGACCGGTTTTGGGAACCTTCCAGAAGGTTCTTGAACCTGTTTTTTTCTTTTTCTGTTTCTTTATTTCATTTTTCAATTCCTTTTTCTTCTCTTTCTATTTCCTTTTTGTTCTTCAGATTTGCAAATTCCTTTCTGTTTCTTTTTTCTTTTCTTCTTTTTTCGTTTTTTTCTGTTTGTTTTCTTTCTTTTGTTTCTTATTTCATTTCCTTTTTCTTTTCTCTTTTTTTTTCAAAATATTCAAATTTTGTTTGCCTTTCCATAAAATGTTCAGTTTTTTTAAAAATGTTCTCAAAATTCAAAAATTGTTCTCGTTACACAAAAAAGTTCAAAACTTTCAAAATTAATATAATGTACCAGACTTCAATTATTTTGTTCACGTTTTCAAAATTTTGTTCTCAAGATTAAAAAAAGTGTGCTTTAAAAAATGTTCACGTTCAAATTTTGTTCTTGATTTCAAAATTTTGTTCTCTAAATTCAAAAAATGTTCGGGACTTTAAAAAGAGTTCATTTTATCGAAACTTTGTTCAAGCTTTTTACTTTTTCTTCTAAATTTTGGAAAGTGTTCGCTTTTTAAAAAACACTTTATCAAAATAATTTTTGTGTTAGGAATTCGAGAAAATGTTCGGATCTACATTACATTTAGCTTCGCCAAGGAAAACCAAGAAAGCTTGTCTTTCGTGTTGGCTAGGCTCGTGCGTACAAAGATGGAGGTCCTGGTTCGATCGCTCCCTCGAGCGGATTTCTTTTGGACTTTTCACTGCGTTGCGCCAATGGGCTGGCCCAGCTGGAGACGCGCCTGTGCGTCCGCTCGACAATTCGCCGCAACGAGTGGCGCATAGGAGCTCTCTTACAACTAGCCACAAGGGAGTGGGCTCGTCCAGTATTGAAAGGGCTTTGTATCGAGTTTCTTTCCTATCATTTCTCAGTTTTTTTCTCCAGTTTTTTTATTTCTTCCTCTTTTACAGGACGTGTCTACTTTTTTCATACACATTGTAAACTTTCCATATATACCAGAAACATTTTATATACATATTCAACATTTTAAAAATACATGATTAATGATTTTTTATCAAAATATTTGTTTCGAGGTCCAATTGTTTCGTACACACAGAACTTTTTTCAAATACATTTGGAACATTTGTTATACATATTTTACATTTTTCAAATAAATGACAACTATTTTCAAAATTATATTATTATTATATTTTAGAATAAGTGTTAACCGTTTTTCATATGCTGAAATATTTTTTTCAATGAAAGGAAACTCTTTGAAAACTCTGGAAACATTTTTTATGTTGTCAATAACATTTAATATTAAATGTCACGAAATTTTTTTGACATGCGTGAACTTTTTTAATGTAATTTTTTTGAATTATACGAAACAGTTTCTGAATAATACGAATATTGTATAAAACATCTATGTCACGTACATTTTTTAAAACATGTGAACATTTTCCTAATGTTGTCTACATTTTTTAAGTTGCGCTAACAATTCTTTTATGTTGCGTTAATAGTTTTTAAATATGTGGGCTTTTAAGATATGAAGTCATTGTAATATATTCAAAATATTTCTTTCCAAAAGTATGAACTAAAGAAAAGAGAAAACGAACTAACATTCAGATAGTTACTTGGGACAAGCCAATAGTAGAGACGGAAGGGCGCACTTGAGGCGAAACCTCATTTGTTCTCGCAACAGGCAAATACGGCGCTTCCTATGTGGCAAATCCTATTTGGTGTTGTAGGCGCCTGTTCCTACTACGAACCGCGACCAGTAATGTAAGTTTCACTCGCATTAGCCAACCAGGAAAGACCACACGTCGTGGCAATTCATTTCCTTTTCGTCTTGTATAGTTTGCTAGGCGGTTTCCTTTTCTTTCTTGTTGTGTTTTTTTGGACCGGTTTTTTGTTTTGGTTTTCTCAAAATTGGTGAACTTTTTATACTTTTATTAACTTTTTTTCCAATTCAATGAACTTTTATTCAAATTGTGATTTTTTTTCAAAATCAACGAACTTTTTTCAAAACCTGTGAAATTTTTTCAAATCTGATGAACTTTTTTCCCATATGGACGAACTTTTTTCAAAATCGCTGAACTTTTTTCCCGAATGGATGTGCAAAATCGGTGAACTTTCTTCAAATCCGATGAACTTTTAAAATACCTTAAAAATCTTTGCAACGCAGTTATGCTGATTCTAAAAGGCTCCGCGTTGCTATTAATCACCTGCATTCACAAGGACTAGTGTCTAGTGGATAGCTAGGCAAATCCAGAGATGCAATGAGTTCGGATCTGCACAAAAGCACTTTTTTTGTGTGGATGTTTTTGCGCTATGTAACGCAGCGCGCTGCGCATTAGTGGGCCGGCCCACTATGTGCTGCTGTGGGCGCCAGTCTCGGCTTCTGTGCCGCAGATGGCGCTGCTGTTTCTATGGGCCGGCCCATTTTTGAGTTTCACCCCTAACCACTTTTGGGAAGGTTCTTCCCTGAATCAGGTTTTTCCATTTTTTTTCTTATTTTCTTTCTTTTCTTTTGTCTTTTGTCTTTTTCCTTTTCTTTTTCTCTATTCTTTTTGTTTTTATTTTATTTTATGTTTTTCTGATTGCAGTGTTATTCTTGTTTTTTATATTTGTGAAAATCTTTCAATTTTTCGCTTTGTGTTAAATCATGAACTCTTTTGAAATGATGAACATTTTTTAAATACGCGAACATTTCTTTAAAAATCGTGGTTTTTTTTAGAAATTCGTGAACATTTTCTTAATCTATGAACATTTTTAAAACTTAAGAACATTTTTCCGAAATCGTGAACATCTTTTTAAATTCCTGAACATTTTTTTGAAATTTGTAAAGATTCTCTTAAATCATGAACATGTTTTTGAACTTGCGAACATTTTTCTTAAATCAGGAACATTGTTTATAAATTCTTGAGTAGTTTTCAATTCCGTTAATATTTTTCTGTTATGAACATTTTCTGAAATGATGTGTATTTTGAAATTCATGAACAATTTTTAAATTTGTGAACATTTGTTTACAAATTGCTGGACATTTTTGAATTCCCAAGCATCCTTTTGAAATCATGTTTTTTTTATTTAAAATCAGTAACTGTTTCTGAAATTTAGAACGTTTTGATATCGCGAATTATTGGAAAAAGGAGAAAAAAACAAAAGGAAAATAGGATAAAAAACTGGCGACGTCCCGGCAGCATATGAGCCGGCCCAGAAGGACGTGAATGGGGAGCCGGGCTCCGCGCTCGCTTCGTTCGCAGCGTGTTATGCGCCGTATAGGAGCTCCCACGCAAATACATGACATTGTCTCAAAAATAAAAAAGACGCAAATACATGGCAAATCCTAAACGACACCTTCTGCGCTTGTTTCTTCAGGTTATGCAAACGGGCGCCATCCCCCGCTGCGCTGAACGACCTGTTCTAGTTTTTTTTGAAACGCAGAAAATTTGCATTGCTAGTGTGCTTGAACTAGCGATTGCTTGTTTTAATGTAGGGCAACGATATGCGCCGGTGCATCGGTCCAAATTTAGGCCGGTCACCTAGCAGCCGTTTGATTAATTACATAGGAGCTGTCTGATTGCTAAAGCTCTTCGTTCTTCTTCGCTTCTTCTTCTATAGGATGGGACACATGATTACGCAAAGGACATGGTCTCTTCATCACACGCCTCCTTCCACATGTGCAGCTCCGGCGAGGGTAACGACCACCGGCTGCTCGTACCCTGCCGCATCGCTGTGCTGCTCGCCTCGAGGAACTCCTCAAGCTCGTCGACTTCGGTTGTAGCTTTGCCGTCGACCAGTTGCAACTCCCCACCGACGACGCTCGATGGTTGCAGCACCTGGTGCACCGCCCATCGCCGCCGCCATTGCCGCTCGCCACACGGGTTTTCCCGAAACGACAGCCACTAGTCAGCGCCATGAATGGATGTAGCAAAATCCTCCCTCGGTCGTAGCAAAAGCCAACTACGGTTGCATCAAAATTGGCATCGTCGCCATCCATGGATGTAGCAAAACTCCTTGTTGGTCATAACAAAAGCCAGCAAGGTTGCAGCAAAAATGATTGTTCTTGTCGCCGTTGAAAAAATCATGTCCCGCCGTCGGCGGTCGCAACAAAAACACATCTCGACGACCCAGCAAAAAAACTTACTGGATGTAGCAAAACAAAAGACGTTTGCAACAAAATGCTTGGGCTCGTCGTTCGCATCATGTCGATGCAGCTTTTTGCCGCCTGGTTCCAGCAAAGTCCACACTGGTTGCAGCACCGATCACTCCGGTTAAACCTCGTCATTGAGCTCCACCTCACCGCTTGTAGCAGCTAGTCGCGTCGGTTCACAGCTTGCGCCATGGTGATTGCAGCTCGCCATAGGCATGGTTGTAGCATACGCTTTGCCCCCTGCTCGCCGCCGGTGTAGCACTACCGCCGTGGGCTGTAGCACTCGCCAGCGTGGTTGTAACATCTCCTTGCATGGTCGCGCAGGAGGGGGGCGCCGCTCACGGAGCAGCGCGAGGGGAGGGGGGACAGCCGTTCTCCGGTGCAGGTCTGCGGATGCTCGCCGGAGAAGCGCAAGGTTGTTTTGATTTGGGGAAAGAGATGCGTTGTGTGGCGTTGACTGAACAAAGGGATAAGGAAGAAGCTGTGGCGCGATTTGCAGGACCAGAAGGGACACGTGCGGGAGCAATGAGCGAGGGACGTGGCACAACTGGAGTCGAGAGATCGCGAGATATTGAACGATACGCGCGCAACCGGCCGAAAGTTGGGTCGGCGTGCCGGCTCCAAGCGTTTATCTTTAATGTACGCTACAACAACCAACCCGCCACCTCACGTGATGTGTTTATTCACAGCTTTTTCCTTCTTTCCTTCTTTCCTGCTTTCTTTTTCTTTTTCCTTTTTTCTTCAAACCGTTTTCTTCCTTTTTATTTTTTATTTTCTGCTTTCTTTGGGAACAATTTTTTTCGTTCTTTTACTTAATGCATGAAAATTTCCTAAACTTTGTGAACTTTTTTTAAATTGATGTACTTTTTCTTAAATTCGTGAATTTTCAAAATTGTTGAACTTTTCAATTAATGTGGGAAAAGGCTTCAAATTTGATGAACTTTTTTCAGTTTGAAGAAATTTTTCCGCAAATCTGATGAACTTTTCCCGAATTCTGCTCAAATTTGATGATTATTTTTCAAAATCTATGACCTTTTTTTATTTTCGTGATTTTAAAAAATGTGAACTATTTTCTAATCTATGAATTTTTTTAACTTGGAACTTTTTTGTTTATTTATTTTTTGTGAATTTAAATATTTTTTGAAAACTCAACATTTGACCGGTTGACTGGGCACCGCTGAACGAAAACGGTGAAGGTGTGCATTGGCGAGCGATTTTTGCTTTGCTTCGTGATGTGCCAACCCATACCAGTTGTGGTGTCGTTGCCAGAAACAACAATCGGCGCCTTCCTAAATACATGACGTCCTCCCAGCGGCGCAGCTCAATCTCGTCTCGGCAGTGTGCTCGGATCAAAGCCCAATTGTATTGAAGTTTGCTGATGAGCTCATGAACAATAAAGGCACTACACCCTTTTAAGTTCGGGATGATGTGGGAAAGGCCCACAAAGCTAAAAACATGTGTTGAGGCGGTTTGGCAGAAGAACCCATATGCAAGTTCAATCATGGAGGTGTAAGATAAGTTGAGGGAGTTGTCACGTGACCACTTGAGTTGAGATCTTCTAACTTTTGGGAATGTGTTGAGGGAAATAAAACTTCTCAGCGTGAACAAGAAATACTACGAAGCTTACCTGGGCGAGTTGATCCGTCACACCAGGAGGTAAATATTGTTGAGCAACCCTTGGAATTATACCACTGAGCAGAGATATTGTCGAAGCAACGGTCGCGTGTGCAATGGCTCAACCACAAAGATAAAAACATATGTTACCTCCACTTTTTTTTTGAGAGAATATGTTACCTCCACTTGAGAATCACTATGTGGAGAAGGAAAAGCCTCATAAAATCACTGCATGATTCCAATGGTGATGTGATCAGCGACATAAATGAGCTCCAGGAAATGGAACCACAGTTTTACAAAGATCTATTCACGTCAGATGGTGTTACTAATATGCGGGAGGTGTTGGATGCGGTTCCAGTTAAGATGACAATAGTAATGGATGCTATTTCCAAATTTTCCCTATGAAAGCTCCGGGCCTGGATGTCTACCCGACGCACTTCTTATGAAAACACTAGGCTATCTGTGGAGATGAGGTAATAAGGACAATATTGTGCATTGTGGAAGGCGTAGAGAGTGTGAATTGCTTCAATAATAATACTTACCTGCTTTTGATCCCAAAGGTAAAGAACCCCTCTTCGTTAACCCAATTCCACCCCAGCAGCCTATGCAATGTCCTATACAAAATTTCATCTAAAGTACTTGCTAATCGGTTGAAAGAGATTATCCTAGATATTATTTCTGAAGAGTAGTCTGCCTTTGTCACAGGGAGGCTTATTGCTGATAAAATCATAGTTGCTTATGAGTGCCAGCATTTTATGAAACAAGATAAAAGATCTAAAACACCGCCACTACGCTCTGAAGCTGGACATGATGAGGGCATATCATAGGGTGAAGTGGACATATCTTAAGGCAGTGATGCTCAAGCTTGAATTTTCTGAGAGATGGGTTTCAATTGTCATGAGCATGGTAAAATCTGTCTCATACACAATTATTTTCAGTGGCCAAAATTTTGATGATTTCAAACCTTCGAGAGGTGTTTGGGAGGGAGACCCAATATCACCCTACATTTTTTCTGTTACCAGTAGCGGGCCTTTCTGGCCTCCTCAAAAGAGATCAATCGTTGCATTTGAATGGGATTCAAGTGGCACCTTCAGCGTCACGAGTTAACCACTTTTTATTTGTTGACGATAGTCTATTGTTCTTCAAGGCAAATGCGATGAAAGTGTCAAACCTACTAGACTCCTATAGCCAAGCTTCGGGCAAAGGCGTTGGAAATATGCCCTAGAGGCAATAATAAAGTGTTTATTATTATATTTCCTTAATCATGATATAGGTTTATTATTCATGATATAATTGTATTGATTGGAAACTTTAAACGCATGTGTGAATACATAAGCAAATACCAAGTCCCTAGTAAACCTCTACTAGACTAGCTCGTTGATCATAAGATGGTTAAGGTTTCCTGACCATAGACATGAGTTGTTATTTGATAACAGGGACACATCATTAGGAGAATGATATGATGGACAAGACCCACCCGTTAGCTTAGCATATGTAACGCCCCGAGACCGTTGCGCTAGGTGTCTTCCAGTTATTTGTTGTCTTTGCCATGTCATTCGCTTGCGTGTTGCATCTTGTCATGTCATCATGTGCATTGCATCATCATGTTTTTCAAAACTTGCATCCGTCCGGGTTCTCCCAGTTCTCTCCGTCGTCCGTTCTGAGCCCAGACACACTTGCACGCGCCCGCGGCATGTCCGAAATATTATTTTATAAGTGGCCGAAAAATGTTCTCGGAATGGGTTGAAAGTGGGCATGCGGTGTTGTTATGTTGTCAGTAGGCCGTCTGTCAATTTTCGTCGCATTCAGAGCTCGTTTGAGAGCCCAACCGTTAAACATATGGCCGCAATATAGCCGGTCTTTTCGTCGGATGTTTTCAGTCTCCGAAACTGCTGTCGGGTCTCTCTCTCTCCTCTCTTCTCAGCCCATCTCTCTTTAGCACAGCCCACCAGCAGCCCACCTAAACCTCCCCTCCGACCAGAACCATTCGATTGCGATCAGAGGCTCCGAAACGGAGCAAATCCCCTCAAACCCTAGCCCCTACCCTATTTAAGCTCACCCACATGCCATTTTTGGCCTTCTCCTTCCTCCCCCTTGAAATCCGTGCCCCCAATCATCTTCCAGCCGCCTCCCACCTCCTCTCCTCGAAATCTGTGTGTGCCCGCTCCCCCACCGCGCCGCCACCAGAACCCACCTGCGCTGCCCACCTGCCCAATCCCGCTAGGCCACGCGTCCCTCCGGCTGTGCCAAACATCAGCGAACC